>NC_079226.1:42518905-42756405 GCF_029633865.1 Lampris incognitus
CCGTGTCTAAAATTTTACTGTTCACTTTTAAGGCTTTAGATGGTATTGCTGCTTTTTACATTTGTGATTTATTGACTTGGTATGTCCCCCCTCGACCATTAAGGTCTGCAGATGGAGGCCTGCTGGTTATTTCCAGGTCTCTTGTGGCTACAAAGGGTGGTGGGGCTTTTCAATTTGGAGCCCCACCCTATGGACCTCTCTCCCTGCTGAGCTAAGATAAACCAAGTCTCTAGCTTCTTTTAAATCTCATCTTAAAACTTTTCTTTTTTTTACAAATGTTTGATATTTTTTATTTTTACCGTTTTTATTTTCACTCTTATTTGGTCTTACTCTTATTCCTGCCTTGTCTGTTTATTTTTTTGTTTTTGTGAAGCACTTTGTAACATTGTTTTAGAAAGCTACTATATAAATAAAATTATATTATTGTGGCAGGATGAGGAAAAAACACAGGAGACGAAGGCGAGTTTGCTGTTCATTCCTCAGCTCCAAAACCAAACTACAGCAGGAACAACCCTGCGCCAGCAAGCCCGGGAACGTAAACCACGCCCCCAGCTCACAGTCCTGCTGGGTGAGAGGCATAGCCCCTAGTGTCCGCCACACAGCCCCCCTCCCCCCCCCCGAACACCCAGAGGGGACTTCTGGAAAGAAAATTAGGGTCTCACTGGAGGCTTAATCAGCCTGCCATAACGAAACAGTAGGTGAAACACAGTCCAAAGTCAGCTGAGAAGCAGAACGCTGAACCCGTGAAGACACTGCCGGGGTCCTGGAAGGAGGACGACCCCGACGGGGAACCTGGGCCGGGAACACAACTTCGCCTGCCACCCTGTGCGCCGGTTTAAGCCTATCAAGCGTGACACGCTCCCTACGCCCACCCATATCCAGCACAAAACCCTTAGGACCCGTCTCAAGAACCCGAAATGGGCCGTCGTATGGGGGTTGGAGGGGCGAGCGGTGAGCATCATGCCGTACAAAAACAAAACGAGCCGACCTGAGCTCCGCAGGCACGAACGACCGCGGAAAACAGTGGTGAACGGGGCCTGGAACCCGAGTGCTGTCGGACAAAAAAGGATAAACGGCCGGACGGGGTCGAGGAGCGGAACTCCCAGGCGAAAAACTCCCCAGGGACGCAGAGCGGCTGACCGAGCACCAGCTCAGCGGGCGGAGCGTCGAGGTCCTCCTTAGGAGCCGAACGCAACCCGAGCATAACCCAAGGTAAACGATCCACCCAGTTACCATCCGAGAGCGCAGCGCTGCCTTGAGCCACCGGTGAAAACGTTCACACAAGCCGTTAGCCTGAGGGTGGTACGTGGTAGTGCGGTGTACCTGCACACCCAAGGATCGCGCAAGTGCCGACCAGAGCTCTGACACGAACTGGGGGCCCCTGTCTGAGGTGATATCTGACGGAGTGCCGAAACGGGCCACCCAGGAGGAAAGAAACCTGCTCAGTGGCAGGTAGACAAGCAGGCAGAAGTCCATGAAAGGCGACGTTCCAGCGCAGACTGGTCCACAGTGGAGGCCTTTTAAGGGTGAGGGCTATTGCTTGATGGCCAGCTGGCGTGCCGGGGTGAAGGAGGGGTCAGCAGGTGTCAGCGGTGTAGCAGGTGTCAGGGGCGATCGCTTTGATGTCAAGGGCGAGAGGCTGTGACAGGACCTGAGTTCACCAGGTGTGTCGCAGGTGTCTGCCTGGGAGAGCTAGCTTTGGATCGGCTGAGGGAGCCTGGTCTGCTTCGTACGATGGATCCAGGGACCACGGCCCCTGCCTGGAGCTGCGCCCGGGGAGGAAACACCGAGAGCGGTCGGACAGGACGCGGAAGCGGGGCATGCTAAGCTAACTGCTAGCCCATGTGTAACCCTGTTGAAATGTATTCATTATTATAAGATATCATTTTGAATAAATAATTTCATAGTTTAATAAATAGAATTTACGGTTAAATTGTTAAGATTCATTGACCAACAAGGAAGGTATGATTTTGCTCACTGAGAGAAATGCATGTTGGGTAATGTTCATGTTTTACTGAATACAGCATCTAAAAATGTTAAATATTTGTTGTGTAATAATATATGTGAAAATGCTTTAAAAATGCCCGTAAGAATAGGAAGAAAGAGGTACACAAATGTTTTGTGAAGTTAGTTTTTTTTTTCAAACTCTGGTGAATGAGCCAATCACATTGGAGGTCAAAGGGCGAGGGAGTGGGTTGAGAGTGAGCGACGAAGGAGTACGAGGGAAGTAGCGTGTTGTCTGCTGAAAAGAAAAACACGAAATGTTATGTTAAGGTGTGCACCATTTTTAGTGAAAGTGTTCAACCAGGACTCTTACACTAAACTTTAATGGTGATATTTCTGTCCGTTTTGAGTGAACTACTCAGCACAAGAAGACCGAAAGAAGTTAAGTTAGGCGCTGACTTAGTGGCTAGCGCTTTTGCATGGACTTCGCTAACAAGCTAGCGACCAGCGACCTCGACTAGCAAAGCCTGTGTGGAACTGCGACGCGGACGACGAACAAAGACCCCGACGGAGCCGGATAGCGTTGCCGAGTGGTGGACTTTGCCGGGATCGTCACCATCGTGAATCTTCTTGTCATATCTGCTCCTGCTGCCGCCGCCTTGGACCTTGTGTATTGGAGGCTACATTCCATTGAGGAAAGGTACCGTTCTTTTGTTTTGGCCTGCGTGGGGAAGCAGCCATTTTGTTTTTGCCTGCGTGGGGAAGCAGCCATTTTGTTTTTGCCTGCGTGGGGAAGCAGCCATTTTGTTTTTGCCTGCGAGGTGAAGCAGCCATTTGGTTTAAGGCTACAACGTTCACAAGCTACACTCAGGCCTGCATCAGTCGAACTGGGTATTTGAAAGTAGGCCAGGTTATTGCCGGCTACTTTCTTTTTCTTGGGCCCTTATGTTTCAATGTGTATGTGTATGCATTTGACTGGGAGATTTCAAAAGATATTTGAAAACGAATCATTTACATACTGAACAATATTTTCTAAGTAAATATTTTAAACTTCTCATAACACAGTGGTGTTGAATGATTACTTTTGATATTTTAAGTTAATTAAGAAAAAGAGTATTGCATATAGCCTACTAAGTAGTGATTACACACACACACACAAGTTAAACACTGATATGTTTATTAGTGACACCCCACTTATTTGATTAGAGGTTTTAAAGAACACAGGATAGCCACCTCTCACTATAGCCAAACCCGCTAGAGAGGCGCTACACGTGCATACCACAGTCATCCTGGCTGCAATTCGTTCTGTGGACAGAGGAATCTTGTGGACTGCGTTGCACTGAGTGGACTGTGTTGTTAACTGTTTGTTGTTTTTTTGCTTTGTTCTCTGTTTTGTATGTTTTTGGTGGTGTTGTTTTTGGGAAATTCTGGATGTGTGTTTCTTGTGTTGCACTTCTGTGGGCTGGGAGAAAATGAATTGTCATTTCTTTGTGTATGCAAGTACATGTAAGAAATGACAATAAATTGTTTCTGATTCCTGAGAGGATGCAGATTTCATTGTGCGATGCTTAAATGCTTTGTTATGCTGGCTACCAGTAACAACTCACATACGGTCATGCGTTTGTGTTCATTATGTTTATTTCAGAAACTATAGAGATATGCTCCGTTATGCTGTACCGTTTGTACTGCTGGAACTATTACCACTCTGCAAGTAAAGGACTTAACTCAAACTGATGATTCTGTGCTCTCTGACCGGAGCCCTCTAGTGGTCAATCATCCAACCAACCAGTTTCAGGGGTCCAATACCCAACATTATGTGCTGCTTTCAGATGTGAATATTCATTGGAATTCATTGTATGAGGATTTCCAGCATTTCTGTCTGACTTTGGTGTTGAGATGAACATTTCATGAGAATGTTTTGTGTTTTCCTTTCAGTGGTATCCAGACAGAACCAACAGCAGCCAACAGGTTGTAGTGTGTTGTCTCACCTCGTTCTGCTGGTGAGTTAAGCAGGAAGTCTCACAACTGCTCTGACAGCCCAGATAAGTTTGACTGAAGTACATTTTATCTACTGTTCATCTACTGAGTGTAGAAAACACTACCACCTTCCAACACTGAGATCCACCCCCTTTAACACAACCACCTGTTAAACAGTCCAGGTCTCAATGGACCACAAGGCTTCAAATCCTTCTTTCTGGATGTTTCTGGACAGTCTGTTAGATGCAGACAGCAGGGGGTTCTAGTATTTTATACAATGTGTGTATGTGACATGTTACTAATGATGACAAGCCTACAAATAACTGATCCTCTGATGAAAAGCTTATGGAAATAATGTGTCCAGCTAACACAGCATGTTGTGTGTGTTTGTGTGAAGGTCTACACTCTGCTATGAATGTGTCTGAGGAGAGAGAGGAGGGAGGTTCTACCTCCAAAACCACTCTGTCTGGGGAACATGACAGCCAGACCAAAGCTAAGAGGTAAGATGAGGATCTCTAACTGGTCTATGACTGGTCTCCATCTCAGAGCTCAGCAGTGATGTCATCATGACATCATCAGTCAAAGGTCTGTTTGTGTTGTGTTGAAGTCCAGTCCATCTGGAGAGACCAGTCTCCCCTGTACCCAGCTGTGTGTCCATGAAGAGTGGCTGGTCTATGGATCCACCTCATACATTCAGAGATGGACACCCCTCTACTGAACAGAGGTGAGGTCTATGGTCACATCTGTAGTGACCATCAGTGAAAACCAAAGTTCTTGTTCCTCTCCTGCATTGGAGGGGTAGTACTGTTCTCTTCACGTATCCAATAACAATGCCCAACTGAGATGTTCTCTTTGGGTTTGTGTCCCATTCATCACAGCGTGATGATTATTGACAATATTTATTGTGCTGATGTGGTAAATTGGTGAAGGCAAGGTGATCCAAAATATTTCAAATGACTTTTGTCTTTGTTCCAATATTAAATTGTCTTCTTTATGGTAAGAACTGGGTTTTCCTGATACCTATGAGCATTTACAATACTACTTCCTTTAACCTGTTTCCTTAAAACAGCTGCCTATCACCTCAACCATCACACTGCCAAAATAAACATTTTCCTATTTACATTCTTTTATTTACACATGATGTGAAGGGCTCCTATAACAGACACAAAATAGAAATATGGTAGAGTCCGTTTTTTCCAAGTCGACTAGTCGGGAGGTTGTCTGAGTGAATAGTCGACTAGTTGGTCTCAAGGAAGCTCTATTAATTAGGCTCTACTTTTCCTGGGCCCACTTACTTCAATGAAGACCTATGATTGTTATTCAGGCCTTCACACATTCACAATGAAGAGATGCTGCATGTATACACATTGTTCTATCAGTCATGTGTTTTATTTGCACCCTAACTTCTTGTGGACCATAATGTGTCCCTACCAGTAACACGCTGCTTACTAACAACCAGCGATTCCCTCTCAGAAAAGTCATTTGCCAAACTGACGTAGCACTAATCTACATATATCTGGCTCATCTATTTAATCACTTTAAGAGATTAAGAAAATCTAATCAGCTCCATCGGGAACATCATTATAAAAGATCCACAATCTACTTATTTACTTTATCTTACTCACTTTTTTGATTTTATTTATGTTGTTATTTTATTAGTATTATCATGTTTTTATCAATTTTACTGTTCTTTGTTTAGTTTTGTCCTTTTGAACTATGTTATCTTGTTTATTTGTCTAGCTTTTATTCAAGTGTATATATGTTCATTATTGTCAGGTTGTGTCAGATTGTTGTGTGTTGTTATGGGCTTGTCAGTCATGTGTGAAGCACTTTGAACTGCACTAACCTGTATGAAAGATGGGATTCAAATAAAGTTTGATGGACTGACACAAGATAAAAACCTCACATCTTAACATACAAAAGCTAACACAGTAGTCGACTGTTCTGACCCATACCTACTTAATACATCTTCAGAACAAGACTTATTAAATAGTCTTCCTCTGTTTCTAGCAGGACCCATCAGGAGAGACCAGGCTCTAGTCTGCAGCCCTCCCCGGCTCTGAAGAGGGGGCGGAGCAGCGACCGGGACGACTCGGAAGAGGGGGGGCCAAGTACAATTCGGAGAAAAAGGGGGGGAAATGAAAAAAGAGAACAGGAGAGACCAGACTCCCCTGTACCCAGCTGTGTGTCCATGAAGAGTGACAGGTCTATGGATCTACCTCGTACATTCAGAGATGGACACCCCTCTACTGAACAGAGGTGAGGTCTATGGTCACATCTGTAGTGACCATCAGTTAAAACCAAAGTTCTTGTTCCTCTCTTGCATTGGAGGGGTAGTACTGTTCTCTTCACGTGTCCAATAACAATGTCCAACTGAGATGTTCTCTTTGGGTGTGTGTCCCATTCATCACAGCGTGATGATTATTGACAATATTTACTGTGCTGATGTGGTGAATTGGTGAAGGCAAGGTGATCCAAAATATTTCAAATGACTTTTGTCTTTGTTCCAATATTCAATTGTCTTCTTTCAAAATCCTTTATTGTTGCCTCTGTAAGTACAAGAGAGTAAAATTCTGATGTTTCGGCTCCTCAACACTGCAGCAACAACACCAATAACATAACAACAAAACAACACAGAAAGCAGTAATAATAATAATACGTAGTGTGTGGGGTGTGTAAGGTGCTGTGTGTGTGTTGGCTCTACCTTGATAAATGTGCCTATGTGTGTGTAGTTTGCATATTGTGTATTTTTGTATGCAAAATTGTGTGTGTGTGTGTGTGTGTGTGTGTGTGTGTGTGTGTGTGTGTGTGTGTGTGTGTGTGTGTGTGTGTGTGTGTGTGTGTAAACTGATGATCCGCTGCAGACCATAGGTCAGTACCAGTCAGTCCGGCACCAGGCTTAGTGTCGTTAATGTTCGTTGTTCAAAAGCCTGGTTGCTTGGTGGAAAAAGCTGTTCTGGGTTCTACTGGTCCGGGCTTTGAGGCTGCGGTACCGCTTGCCTGATGGTAGCAGCTGGAACAGTCCATAGTTGGGGTGGCTGGGATGTTTGATAATCGTGCAGGCTTTGCTGACACAGCGTCCGTTATATATGTCCTGGATGGAGGGAAACCCACATCCTCTGAAGTCCTGGGCCGTCCCACAACCCTCTGCAGGGTTTTGTGGTTGTGCGCAGGACAGTTCCCATGCCAGGCGGTGATGCATCCAGTCAGGACGCTCTCCTTATGGCAAGATTTGTGTTTTCCTGATACCTATGAGCATTTACAATACTTCCTTTAACCCAGCGTTTCTCAAAGTGTGTGGCGCCCCCCTGGTGGACACATGGGTATGACAGGGGTCACATGTGTGACCGGTGGGGAATGTAGACTGGAACTACTGTTTTGACATCAGAATCTTTCTCACGGTGGAACAATCAACAAAACCTGCTTTCATGAGACAGAGTCTGTAGGTTCTCAGAATGGAGAGACATTTGACAGGGACGAAAAGAAAGACAGGAGATGTTTCCGAGACAAACAAGACAAAGTGCTTCACTGACGGTAATCAACCAAAAACCAAGTTAAGACAATGTGACGAAGCCTGTCTTGCTCCTGGGTTCACAGTGAATGTGGTGGGAGATGAGGAGAGACCAGTGTGTATTTTATGTGTGAAAACTCTGGCAGCTGGTAGTGTGAGACCAAACACACGAAGAAGACACTTAGAGACATTACACCCCGGTCATGTCAACAAGCCACTGGAGTTCTGTCAGAGAAGACTTGGTGCATACCGTCAGCAGGAGCATGGCTTTGTAAGTCCTGCATCAGTGAACAACAAAGCACTAATGGCGTCACACAAAGTCACATACACAACTGCCCAGTGCAAGAAACCACACACAATAGCAGAGGAGCTCATACTTCCCGTGG
Organism: Lampris incognitus; assembly: GCF_029633865.1. Taxonomy (NCBI): domain Eukaryota; kingdom Metazoa; phylum Chordata; class Actinopteri; order Lampriformes; family Lampridae; genus Lampris; species Lampris incognitus. The sequence goes on from NC_079226.1 coordinate 42,526,724, forward strand.
CTTTAGATATGGCGTCAACTATGTTTGATGAGACAAGCGCCGCAAAACTGAAGGCTGTCCCTCTGTCCAATGGCACAGTTGCAAGACGTATATGCGACCTTTCAAATGACCTTGAAGAACAACTCGCTGAAAAACTGAAAGACAAACGTTTCAGCTTGCTAGTGGACGAGGCTACTGACAGCAGTAAAGACTGCTTGTTTATTGCTCTTGTTGGCTTTGTCACGTCAGAGCCACTGTGTGAGGACTTGCTGTTCTGCAGGTACGTCCCAAGTACAGGACGGCTGATGAGCTGTTCAGGCTTCTGGACTGGTACCTGACAGAACCTGGGCTGAAATGGGAGAACTGTGCGGGCGTTTGCACGGATGGTGCACAGACCACGGCAGGGAAAACGAAGGGACTGCAGCCACTAATCAAGAGGGTCTCGCCAAACGCACAATGGACGCACTGTGTCATACACAGAGCAGCGCTAGCATCAAGACTGATTAGCCCGGACCTAAACCAGGTTTTGACCCATGTTGTTATGTGGTCAGCGTCATCAAAACAAGACCCCTGAGAGCACGGCTGTTCTCTGCACTTTGTGGGGAGATGGGAGCTGAACATTCAGCTGTGGTGTTTCACAGCGACGCTAGGTGGCTCTCGCGAGGTGAAGTGTTGTCGGGAGTCTTTCAGCTCAGAGAGGAAATGCGGGTGTTTCTGGAGGAGGAGGGTATGCATGGAGTTGCAAGCAAGTTTAGTGAAGAACAATTTCTGATGAACTTGTCCTATCTCAGCGATATATTTGAAAGCTGAATGAATTAAATCTTCAGCTTCAAGGCCGAGACAAGCACCTTCCTCACCTGGCGGACAAGATCAGTGCGTTCACTCCAACAACCATAATGTGTCCCTACCAGTAACACGCTGCTTACTAACAACCAGCGATTCCCTCTCAGAAAAGTCATTTGCCAAACTGACGTAGCACTAATCTACATATAGCTGGCTCATCTATTTAATTACTTTAAGAGATTAAGAAAAGCTAGTCAGATCCATCAGGAACATCATTATAAAAGATCTACAATCTACTGATTTACTTTATCTTACTCACTTATTAGATTTTATTTATGTTGTTATTTTATTATTATTAATATTATCATGTTTTTATCAATTTTACTTGTCTTTGTTTGGTTTTGTCCTTTTAATCTATGTTATCTGGTTTATTTGTCTAGCTTTTATTCAAGTGTATATATGTTCCTTATTGTCAGGTTGTGTCAGATTGTTGTGTGTTGTTATGGGCTTGTCAGTCATGTGTGAAGCACTTTGAACTGCACTAACCTGTATGAAAGATGGGATTCAAATAAAGTTGGATGGACTGACACAAGATAAAAACCTCACATCTAAACATACAAAAGCTGACACAGTAGTCGACTGTTCTGACCCATACCTACTTAATACATCTTCAGAACAAGACTTATTAAATAGTCTTCCTCTGTTTCTAGCAGGACCCATCAGGAGAGACCAGACCCCCCTGCACCCAGCTGTGTGTCCATGAAGAGTGACCACTCTATGGATCCACCTAATAATTTCAAAGATGGACACCCCTCTACTGAACAGAGGTCAGAATTGAACAGCTGATATGAACAGATGGTTTGGTTGTTATCAGACTCTACTGAACAGACAGAGGTAGTAACAAGTCATGACACATGGAATTGGTCTGAACCTTCTGCTGGTTCAGTTTCTTCTCTCAGAACATCTCATCTAATAACCACATCAGTATTTACAGTGGTGTTCACCTTGTGTTTCTGCCTGCATCCATCACTACACAACACCTGCAACCTCGTGTGTGTGTGTGTGTGTGTGTGTGTGTGTGTGTGTGTGTGTGTGTGTGTGTGTGTGTGTGTGTGTGTGTGTGTGTGTCTAGAGACCTAACATGTCATGTGTTCTCCACAGAGACCACCAGGAGAGGTCAGAGGTTCTCAGTGGTCAGTCTGTCCAGGAGCATCAAACAGACCTGGACTCCATATTTATGGTGTGTAAATGTACATGAACAGCTTTTACTTCACCTACAGATGAAATGAAAAACATCATTCTGGTCATGATGGTCTTCATGCTCCACTGTTCACACCAGTGGTTTTTAATCAGTGACAGATGGGCTTGATGTTTTGTTCCATGACTTTAGCATGAAACTTTAATTCACATACTGACTCATTTCCAGCTGCTTGAGGAGAACATTGTCACTTTTGTGAAGAAGGAGCTGAAGAGGTTCCAGAAGGTTCTGAGTTCAGATTACCCAGACTGCTTAGGGAGACAGAGGGAAGAGGAGGAGCAGAGCAGGAGTACCAGAGAGGCACTTCTGAAGATCACCCAGCACTTCCTGAGCAGTATGAAGCAGGAGGAGCTGGCTGCCCGTCTGGAGAGCAGTAAGAGACTCTTTATTCCAAAGCCTCAACACCATGTAAAGCAGGGGTCCCAACCTGTTCTGGCTCGTCACCCCACTTTGAAGTCACTAACCTCCACTGACCCCAGACACTCTACAATTACACCAGAATTAATTTGCTGCAAGAAAATGTTCATTTTAGACCACATGTAGGCTCTACCCATGACAACTCTGTATATTTATTAGGTGTTTTATGTTTTATGATTGGTGTCTCTTTTTTGTTATCAAGTTTTTTATGAGTCATCTACTTTTTCCCACACACAATACAAACACAATATACAAATAAGGGGAAAAAAACCATATGAAAATTACACACACACACACACACACACACACACACACACATACTCAGACTGCTCAGAGCCCCCTCCCACAGGACCCATGGTTGGTGTCGCTCAGATATTTAATGGGGCAGTTGAGTTTGCACATCTCGCTGCAGCCTTTCAAAGTTGGGTGGTGTAGTAGACAGAGTGCATCTCATCTCTGCAGCTACATCCACTCACCAACACTGCTTTGACTTCATGCACACAAGAGCACTAAATCCACTTCACACAAGTATGTCTTTCCTTCTTCTTCTTCTTCTTCTTCTTCTTCTTCTTCTTCTTCTTTTGTAAAACCCCCTTCCTTTCTGGTCTTCCTCCCACCTTGTCTGCCATATCTCCATTCCTTTCCTCTTAATCTCTGCTTTTCCTTCTCCTTTTCCAAGTGGAACTCACACCGGTATTTGTTTTTGCAATATGTGTTCCCAAAAGGAGCCAACAGATTTAAAGCACACTGTGAGATCTCTGGGTACTCTTCTGTTGCACCAAACCAGAATTCCTCCATCGCCACTCGTGAATGCGGTCCCTGTTGTGTTCTGTACAGCTCAGTTCAATCAGCTGTTCAGTAGCAGTGGCAGGTGGGTCCACCGAGCCTGCAGCACAGTGGAATGGGTCCCTCACCCAGTCAAACTTGGACATATCCAAGTCTGGAAAGTAAGTGGGAAAGTGCTCTTGTAGGCGTTTCAGGGGCTCACACATCATCTTTGCGGAGCACTGGTCATCGATGCCGTGTCTGTTAGAAACTTGCTCAGCTGGGGGAAAGGGGTGACGTTTGCTTTTGGAAGGCTTTCTCTCCACAATGTGAGTTTCCTCCTGAATCCATCAGCACGGTCACTCATCTGCACGATATTCTTGTTTTTCCCTGCATGCTTATCTTCAGTTCATTAAGTTTTCCAGAGATATCCGTTACATACGCAAGAGGAGCATTTTTTGCTGGTCACACAGAAAGTCGACAAAATCTGTTTGGTTTTTTTTCACATCAATGAAAAACACCAACAGTTCATTTCTCAACTTGAAAAATGGCTCCAGCACCCTCCCTCTCCACAACCACCCTGCCTCTGTGTGAAAGAGCAAGTTGTCGTGTTCAGAGCCCACATCGCCGCATAGTTTAGCAAGTAGACCTGCACGCAGTGGATGTGGTTTGATGTGGTTCACCATGGCTTCAACCTGCTGCAGAATGTCTGTGATGGGCACACTCAGTTCCTTAGATGCCAGTCGCTCACGATGAATCATGCAGTGATTCCACACGACAGAGGGCGCCAGTTCCACGATTAACGTACGTAGGCCTGCTCGCCGCCCCGCCATAGACGGAGCCCCATCTGTACAAAACCCTACCATACGCTCCCATGGAATGTTGTTGTCTCCATATAGTTGTGGAGACATGGTACATTGCCTTGGCAGTCTCTTGTTCAGGAAGAGGGAGACGGTACAAAATACCCTGGTGAATAGCATTCTCCTGCATATAATGAACAAATGTCAAAGCCTGGGCATTTCTCCCTTCTGTGCTGACATCCGTTTGTAGAACATAGGCTGGGGAATTTCGTAGTCGGTCTGTTAGTGTGCTCTCTTGGTCACTAGCGATGGCATCTATCCTTCTTTTCACTGTGTTATCAGACGATGGTATTGTCTTCAGTTTTTGCACTTCTCCCTCCCCACACATCGTTTTTACCATTTCAATGGCAGCTGGCAATATCAAAGTCTCAGCGATGGTATGTGGCTTCATAGCCTTTGCAACAAGACACTCGTCCACCTCAAAAGATGCTTTCAAGGCTCACTCACTGACAGTCGTTGTCTTTCTGAAGTACACTCGCTGCTTATTCAGCTCGGCATATTTCTTTTCAAAGAAAGGTTTTGGTTTGCCTACATATTCTTTACGCTGTGTCTCAAAATGTCTCTTGAGCTTGTTGGGTTTCATGCTGTCCATAGACAGGACGTTACCACACAGCAGACATGCGGCCTTTCCTCGTTGTGTTCAGTTATGCTAGTAAATCCAAACTGAAGGAAGGGTTCATCGTGTTTTCTCTTTCTTTTTGGTGTCAGTTTCTCCGTTTCACTCAAAGATGTGGAGGGCACAGGTGGGCGAAGAAATCTTTCCATTTTCCATCGCTCTGATTTGCTTACAAACTTCGCTCACTATTTGTTTGAGATTGGGAATCTGCACGTTGGTCACGTGTGATGGTGTGAATCAAGATATGCCGAGAACTCGATTTTTATGAGGGGAAGTGAGTTGTTTTAAATCGTGTGTGTTGTTTTTATTATCATAATAATTATTATTTGTATTGATGAATTACTAGAAATTTTAGGCAACCCCATTTCAATTCAATGCGACCCCGCTTGGCGTGGCGACCCCAAGGTTGGGAACCTGTGATATAAAGGGTCAATAGAGACAAAGTGGGAGAGGAAACTATTTTCAAACTCTGTTGAAAATGTAGATTTATCAAAGGAGGTTCAGACAATCTCCATTTGGATGGTAAATAAAAGAAATCTAATGGATAATTTGGTTAAGCTATTGGTTGGATGATGTGGGTGTAAAATGCTGATGACATTGGTTCACATCAGAGCAATAATATCAGAGAGAACCTCTTTAAGACATCATCTCTGTCCCCATAATCCCAATAAAGAGCTCCTAACTAATACATGGTTACTACGAGAGCTGGAACAGCAACCATCAAAATATTATTACAGTAGAAATGGAGCAGGTTGTTTGTGGAAATGCACTTGGATAAATCTACCCTTTATATAAATTAATTACATGTCTTCATTGTTTGTCTTAAATCAGACCTGCTTGTCCATCCACCAGTGATAAGCTGAAGTAATACTATGGAGCTTGGTAAAGTTTCTGTTTCTCACATTACAGTAACATCCACTCACTGATTCCCTGCTTTATTTGTTTATTCAGAAAACCTTGTTCCCATGTGCCGGAGTAACCTCAAAGCAGCTCTGAAGGAGAAGTTTCAGTGTTTGTTTGAGGGCATCGCTAAACCAGGAGAGTCAACACTTCTGAATCAGATCTACACAGAGCTCTACATCACAGAGGGAGGCAGTGGAGAGGTCAATAATGAACATGAGGTCAGGCAGATTGAAACAGCATCCAGGAAACCAGCGAGACCAGAAACACTGATCACATATGATGACATCTTTAAACCCTTACCTGGACAAGATAAACCAATCAGAACATTGATGACAAAGGGAGTGGCTGGCATCGGGAAAACAGTCTTAACAAAGAAGTTCACTCTGGACTGGGCTGAAAACAAAACCAACCCCAATATACACTTCACATTTCTGTTCACGTTCAGAGAGCTGAATGTGCTGAAAGATAAAAAGTTCAGCTTGGTGGGACTTCTTCATCACTTCTTTATTGAAACAAAAGAAGAAGGAATCTGCAGCTTTGATGAGTTCCAAGTTGTGTTCATCTTTGACGGTTTGGATGAGTGTCGACTTCCTCTGGACTTCCAGAACAATGAGATCTGGACTGATGTCACAAAGTCCACCTCAGTGGACGTGCTGCTGACAAACCTCATCAAGGGGAATATGCTTCCATCTGCTCGCCTCTGGATAACCACACGGCCTGCAGCAGCCAACCAGATCCCTCCTGAGTGGGTTGACATGGTGACAGAGGTGAGAGGGTTCACTGATCCACAGAAGGAGGAGTACTTCAGAAAGCGATTCAGAGATAAGGCGCAAGCCAGAAGAATCATCTCACACATCAAGACATCACGAAGCCTCCACATCATGTGTCACATCCCAGTCTTCTGTTGGATCACTGCTACAGTTCTGGATCACATGTTGGGAACAGATGAGAGAGGAGAGATGCCCAAGACCCTGACTGAGATGTACATCCACTTCCTGGTGGTTCAGTCCATCCAGGGGAATGTGAAGTATCATGGGAGATCTGAGACACAGCCACACTGGAATACCGAGAGCAGGAAGATGATTGAGTCTCTGGGGAAACTGGCCTTTGAACAGCTGGAGAAAGGCAACCTGATCTTCTATGAAGCAGACCTGACAGAGTGTGGCATTGATATCAGAGCAGCCTCAGTGTACTCAGGAGTGTTCACGCAGATCTTTAAAGAGGAGTGTGGGCTCTACCAGGACAAGGTCTTCTGCTTTGTCCATCTGAGCATTCAGGAGTTTCTGGCTGCTCTTTATGTCTTTCTCTCATTCATCAAAACTGGAGTCAATCTGCTGTCAGAAACCCAGTCAACCTCCTGCAGGTCTAAACCACTTGGAGATGAACGTGAAAAACCAGACCTCTACCAGACAGCAGTGGACAAGGCGTTAGAGAGTCCAAACGGACATCTGGACTTGTTCCTGCGCTTCCTCCTGGGCCTCTCACTGGAGCACAGTCGGAATCTCCTACGAGGCCTGCTGGGAAAGACAGGAAGTATGTCAGAGACCAATAAGAAAAGAGTCCTGTACATCCAGGAGAAGATCAGGGAGGATCTCTCTCCAGAGAGAAGCATCAATCTGTTCCACTGTCTGAATGAACTGAATGACCATTCTCTAGTGGACGAGATCCAACAGTACCTGACATCAGGAAGACTCTCCACAGACCAGCTCTCTCCTGCTCAGTGGTCAGCTCTGGTCTTCATCTTACTGTCTTCAGAAAAGGAGCTGGAGGTGTTTGACCTGAAGAAATACTCTGCTTCAAAGAAGGGTCTTCTGAGGCTGCTGCCAGTGGTCAAAGCCTCCAGTACAGCTCTGTAAGTGTATAGATTATATTTTTCCATTGGTGAGAAAATATTGTTTCATTCCGCTGATGATTGATAGTGTTACTGGGGTTACAGGTTCTAAAATCAAAAGTATTAAAGACATTAAAATGATAGAATAATTACAACTATCAAAACAGTCGTTGTAATAGTTTTAAGTAGCAGTAATCATAAAACAAGCAGGTAGTATTGGAATCAGCAGCAGTAGTAAAAGCAGTAATAGTAGCAGTAGCAGTAGAACTAGTCTAGTAGTAGCAATAGTATTAGTAGTCACAGTAGTAGCAGTAGTAGTACAAATTGTGTTATAACAAACAGCCATTGCAGTTATTGTAGGGCTACTAGTAAAAGTAGCAGCAGTAATAGTACTCTCGTAGTAGTAATATTTTGTTATATCCGTGTTTAGATGAGTACTATAATAAAGTACTATTATCCAAACTGTTGTCATTATGAAAACAAATAGTAAAATCAAAAGTATTAGATCCATTAGTAAATGATAGAGTGATATATGTGTGTGTGTGTGTGTGTGTGTGTGTCCATTCAGGTTGAGTTCCTGTAATCTGTCAGAGAGGAGCTGTGAAGTTGTGTCCTCAGTCCTCAGCTCCTCCTCCTCTAGTGTGAGAGAACTGGACCTGAGTAACAATGATCTGCGGGATTCAGGAGTCAAGCTGCTCTCTGCTGGACTGGGGAGTCCACAATGTAGACTGAAAGCTCTCAGGTCAGTATTCCTAAACCTCTTCAACACAGGACCACTTCAGTCCTCATTTATCACCCAGGTGGTGCTACACATTGGTGGTGGTTGAGGTGAGTTTCCCCCTTCAATGTGAAGCGCTTTGGGTGTCTAGATAAAGTGCTATATAAATGTAATCCATCATTATTGTGTGTGTGTGTGTGTGTGTGTGTGTGTGTGTGTGTGTGTGTGTGTGTGTCCATTCAGGTTGAGTTACTGTAATCTGTCAGAGAGGAGCTGTGAAGTTGTGTCCTCAGTCCTCAGCTCCTCCTCCTCTAGTGTGAGAGAGCTGGACCTGAGTAACAATGATCTGCAGGATTCAGGAGTCAAGCTGCTCTCTGCTGGACTGGGGAGTCCACAATGTAGACTGGAAACTCTCAGGTCAGTCTTCCTAAACCTCTTCAACACAGCACCACTTCAGTCCTCATTTATCACCCAGGTGGTGCTACACATTGGTGGTGGTTGAGGTGAGTTTCCCCCTTCAATGTGAAGCGCTTTGGGTGTCTAGATAAAGTGCTATATAAATGTAATCCATCATTATTGTGTGTGTGTGTGTGTGTGTGTGTGTGTGTGTGTGTGTGTGTGTGTGTGTCCATTCAGGTTGAGTTACTGTAATCTGTCAGAGAGGAGCTGTGAAGTTGTGTCCTCAGTCCTCAGCTCCTCCTCTAGTGTGAGAGAGCTGGACCTGAGTAACAATGATCTGCAGGATTCAGGAGTCAAGCTGTTCTCTGCTGGACTGGGGAGTCCACAATGTAGACTGGAAACTCTCAGGTCAGTCTTTCTAAACCTCTTCAACACAGGACCACTTCAGTCCTCATTTACATCCACTTTAATGGCAGTCACTACATCCTAACCTGGGTGGTGTTTTCTCTGATTGGAGGAATTACAAACCAGTTGTAGTAACAAGCTCTGCTTCTACTTCCTACTTCCTGTCAACCACTTCCCATGAGCACATCCCCCAGCAAAGAGGTCCTGTCAGTGCATCACACATCAATATAGTTTTGTTTTCAGAGAAAAAAGTGAAATAGTCTAACAGGCATAGCAAGGCCTTCCTTCTGACCATATCCAGCTATATATTTATAATTCATATTTCTTGTTTCAGTCTGCAGTGTAACTCTGTTTTCACCTGACAAATACTGCACTGGTTCTGATTATATTGTAGTGTATCAAACACAACTTAAATACACATGTGCTTGTATGAACACATGAATGTGAGATGGTAACCCTGTGTACAGGTTCATGGTCTAGTGGTCTTGTCTGTCTTTTAAATGTGGAGGTGGAGGCCACAGGTTTGGGGGTGAAGATTGACTTCATCTTCCTCTTACAGACATACTGTAGGAGTGGAGGAGGCATCACTTCCTCTAGCAGTGTGTTCACACTCACATCTCTACTATGACAACACAAAAGGATGTATTGACCTCTGCAGCTCTCTGAGCACACAATGTGTGCTCATCACTGTGCCCCCCTAAGAACAAAACATGACAGTGTGTTAATGACATCATCTGTCTGATGTGTAGTCGTCACATGATCTGTAAAGGTGTGGGGTTCTTGTTCACTGCGGGGTTCGATGCCTCTCTGTGGGGCTTCATGACTGTGTGTTGGCTCCATTAACATCAGAATGTCCCTCAAAGCTGCAGATGGTCAGTACCCTCAGCCACACGCAGGGTCCAAAATTAACTTTTTGGTTCACCAGCCAAATGTCTGGTAGGTGAACATTTCTACCCACCAAACTTTTTTTACCGGCCAAAAAATAAAATGAGATTTTTGTGTTGTGTGTCATACATACAGTTAATCTGCATGGTAACACATTATGGTGGTGAATAAAAGCAGTGGTCAGAGCAGATTGTAAGTGAAAAATAATTTCATTTCATCTTGTATTGATAATAAAACAGTGCAACAAAATAACATGCCTGTATGCATTTAAATTGAACTTCAAAGTATGGGTTCAAAGTATGGGTCCCACCCCCAGTCAGTCGTCCTCACTAGACTCCTCACTTTCAGTTTCCCCCATCTTATTTTTGTCCATGAAGTCTGGTCTTCTGCTCCTTATGGACTCCTGGTGCCATAGCTCCACAGCACAGGTGGGGTTGTAGTCCTGTATGCTTGGAGAAGACAGCTGAACCAGGAGTAGGTCTGAGAGGGCGCCAGTCTGTCTTCACCTGCTTCCTTACATTGAAACCCCGCTCACACTCTGCTGTGGGGGCAGGCAGGGACATCACCAGGTCTACCAAAGCCAGAATGTCTGGGTATGAGGACTGAAGACTGCTGTTGATGTCACACCAGCTGGTCTTCTTAAGGGTCTGGGGCTCTAGATAGAAGTTGGTCTTTAGGATGGTCCACTGGTCAGGGATCAGCTCAGTATAGACCCCAGAGTCATTCAGCACAGGCCTGAAGTGGTCCACCAGGGCATCCACTCCAGTGTCACCAAAATCTGAAACAATACACGACACATCACAGTTTTTATTGCAGTCTATGAAATAATGACCCTGTAGTAGTAGAGACCTGAATGACCTGTCATACAAAACATAATACTAAACAAACCTGCTGCTGCTTCCCCTGACTCTGGCCAGTTCTTGAAGTCGACGAGCTTCGTGGCACACAGAACCCCGACACTTGCATCCTGGAACCTGATCTTCATGCTCTCTACAAGCCTCCCTGTGAGTTTTGCCTGTGAGGTGGCGACTGCCTTGTTGTCCCCCCGGCTGAGTGCCACTCCCTGATAACAGTTGCCCTTTGTGGCCTTCATCCTGGCACCATCTCTGGTGATAAAAGATGAATTTCACCATCTTAAAACAGTAGCATCGTCTTTTCATTTCAGTATTAACTATAACATTCTTACGCCCTCTGTCTTGTTGAAATAATAATTTCTCATATTAAACTGTATCTTACCATGACCTAAGACAAGTGATATTGCACAAATCATACCTTGTTTTGTACTTCAGTATCACAGCCTGAGTAGCGGACAGAGATTTGTGGGCCTCTGCAATGGTGACAGTTGACCTTTGCAGGCAGGCGGAGAGGTTGCTCAGATAGGTGAGCATATCATGGAGGAAACTGAAGAACTGGACCACAACAGTCTCCCTGGCGGTGCTGAAGAACCTCCTTGCTTTGGCCTGCTGGACAGCCCTGCCACCTTGAGCATCAGGAGATTGAATCTGAAATACATTAGAAAACACAGACAGACAAACGCAATTAGCCAGTTACTTTCATTTCAAATAACTATGATATTACCTATTCTATAATGGCACATTTTCATAGTTCCATCAACAAGTCCATATTAAATTAAAATTTTTACTGTATTACATTAATATTTTCATTATTTTGACAAAACACACTTTGACAAATTACTTTGGTGTAGTAAGGCAAACTACAGACACTACCTGTTCCAGGTGCTGAATGATTCCTTTGTAACCCTTTAAGAAGTGGTCCAGCGCACGAAGCAGGTGCCCTACCCTGCGGGTGCCATCGATTCGGGTAGGCACCAGTGGCGTATGGCCGAGAATGTGGAAGCTGCGTGTCAAGTTAGCTCTGTTCCGTGGGCTGACATGATAGAACGTGTACAGCCCACTTAGGAAGTCTTCAACCCTCTGGTATACATTGTTGCTGCGGATGGCATCTCCGAAGGCCAATTCAAGATGGTGTGCCATGCAGTGTATGCTAACAATGTACTGCCGGTGTGGGTTCCATTTCTGCTCTGGTGCAATATCGACTCGGGGTCCTTCGACTACATATGACGTCACGGATTACGTTGCTAGCTAGCGTTGTTTAATGCTAGCTTTATAGTTATTGAGCTGTGTTTTTACAATCCACATTGACATGGAGTTGGTTAAGGAGTTAAGGAGTGAGGCCGCAGGCTCAGGACCCCTGGACGAGCGAACGCGCACGAGCAGCGTCTAAGAAGTGAGGCTGCAGGCTCAGGACCCCTGGACGAGCGAACGCGCACGAGGGCTGAAGGCCCGAGCAGCGTCTAACGTCAATCTACTTTTTCCCGCTGTTCCTAAACTAAACTAGCCCCTACCCGATCATAATGCGTGAAGTAGTGATGTCATCTGTAGTCGCACATCCGGTAGGGTGAGTAGATCAAGTACCGACACTGGTCCTGCTTAAGGCGACTGACGACACCACTCTGGGCTCCTGTCATTACCGCTGCCCCATCCGGGGCCACGGCAACCAGCTTTCTGTCCCAATCTGAGGACACCTTCTCCATCATGCTGTTGATGGCTATTGTGACATTTGCTGCATCCGCCTTCTCCACCGTCTGGATGCCCACAAATGTTGATTCGATTTTCCCTTCATTTCAGTAGCAAAGATAGACCAGCTCCTCCTCCTTCACTTCCATCTCCCATGACATGTGACAGCACGCCGCCGACTCCGTATGCTGAGGTGACGCATGCCAGCACCAAGTCCTTGTCTGCTGTGTAGTGACCCAGGACTTTGGCTGATTTCAGCAGCTGTTTGGACACACGGAAAGCGTCCTCCTGTTCCTTTTTCCAGGCCCATGGAGCGTCTTTCCTTAACAGCTGGTGTAATGGAGCTAAACGTGTGGCAAGATTGGGGAGAAATTTGTTATAGTAATTTAACAGGCCTAGGTACACCTTAAGCTCAGTCACTGTGGTTGGTGGTGGGTCCTCCTCAATGGCTCTCACCTTACTCTGTACTGGGTGCAGACCATCAGCATTGATCCTGTGACCTAAGTATTCCACTTCGGCCTGTAAGAATGCACACTTGCATCTGTGAAGTCGCAGAACGGCTTATTTGAGTCACCTGAGCACCTTGTCCAACGTGCTCAGGTGTTCGGATTCATCTCTCCCCATCAACAATATGTCGTCTAAATAAACAGCTACCCTAGGCAGGCCTTGTAACAGACTTTCCATCGTTCTCTGAAAAATCGCAGGTGCTGACAATACTCCGAACGCAAGCCTATTGTAGGTGAACAGGCCTCTGTGTGTGTTTATTGTTAGGTATTTCTTGGACTCGTCGTCCATGACGATCTGTTGATAGGCGTGGCTTAAATCGAGCTTGAAGAACTGTTTCCCTCCTGCTAGTGTATTGAACAGGTCTTCAACGCGGGGAATAGGGTATTGCTCTAGAGAAGAGGCACCGTTTACTGTTAATTTGTAATCGCCACATATCCTGACTGAACCATCCCGCTTCAGGACAGGTACAATGGGCGCCGCCCACTCAGCATACTTAACAGGTGCTATAATGCCCTCCTTCAGTAGTCTCTCTATCTCTTCTTCTACTTTCGCCCTCATGGCATATGGAACTGAGCGGGGCCTGTAAAACTTGGGACGGGCTTCAGCAGACACATGAATTGTGGCTTTCATGCCTTTTAACATGCCAAGTTCTTGCTTGAAAACATCCTCATGCTTCATGAGCACTTCCAGTAATCTCTGTGTCTGTGTCCTCATATGCTTTATCTCATCCCACTTCAGCTTCAGGGCCTCTAGCCATCCTCTTCCTAACAAGCTAGGTCCAGTACCTTTCACCACCACTAAGGACAACGTCTTCCCCTGTCACGCGTAGTTTACTTCCACTTCAGCCACTCCTACTACTTTAATTTGTCTCTCCTGTGTATGATTTGAGCGAGAGTTTGGTTTGTTTTATTGACGGGCGTTGTTTTTCTTCCCACATCTCATTAAACTTCATTTCATTCGTGATGGTCACACTACCCCCTGTGTCAATTTGAAAATTTACTTTCTTCTTATTCACTTCCACATTTACTTCAAATGGCTTTATTCACTGTATGGACGTTTCTGTTTTCAGGTAAGCTAATGTAAATGCCTCTTCTTCTTGTTCCGAACTATCACTATCCTGCCTCCCACACTCACAGCCTACATTGTGTGATCGATGTGGACGCGCGCGTCGCTCTGCTCTGTGTGATATCTCAGTGGGGCATGGTGCATCTTCTCTGTTTCTACAAGCCTTGGCAAAATGCCCAACTTTTCCACAAGAGTGACACTTTGCTTCTTTAAACTTTCACTCCGCTGCACTGTGTTGCTTTCCATGACATCGGTAGCATTCCTTCTCTCTCGTTTTCCAATCTCCTCCCTTTCTCTCTTTTCCCTCCATTTTCATACTGTGACATGCTAACAGTGGCTTTGCTTGCGGGTCTTGTGCATTTTTATTAGCGGCCTCTGCAGCTACGGCAATCTTGAATGCCCTCTCAAACGTGAGGTCTGTTTCAGATAGTAAACGTCTTTAAATCCGATCATCATTAATACCACACACTAGACGGTCTCTTAACATCTTTTCCAGTGTAGTTCCAAAGTTACAATCATGAGCTAATCGTCTCAGCTCTGCTACATACGCATTGACGGTCTCGTTAGGCTGACGGAAACGGGAATCAAATTGATCTCACTCGGTTTAGGGTTGAAGTGCTCTCTCATTAGGGTTGGTATCTCATTGTATGTTTTCGAGCTAGGCTTTGCTGGACTCACCAGGTTTCTTATGAGCTTGTATGTGGCTGGTCCCACCACACTGATGAGGATAGCTCTCTGCTTCTCTCTGTCATCACTTTCATTTGCCTCAAAAAACTGATCGAGAATCTCGTAGTACTCTTCCCATGTCTGCTCCTTTGCATCAAATGCCGACAAGGTACCTATCATTGCATTCATCTTTACGTTTCTGCTCGTTAATCCTCCGGTCCAATTTAGCCCTGGCTAGTTCTCCGTACTTAGCACGTCTTCCTACCGTCTGCCACCTGAACTCATCCAGTCGCATCCGTCTTCAATCAGGCACTTTCCCCAACCATCCAGTATCCTCGTCGCCAATATGTGATAACGTGTTCTTTATGAAAAGATGTAGTTTCACCGGATTCGGGTTTACCGATTTAATCAGTCTCACGGAACAGCGTACAGATTCACATGTTGTCATCTCAGTTATCACTACTTAATCTGTGTATATCTCAACTCATTAACTTGATAACCCTAGGGGTCAACTGTACCTCCTTAGGGTGTGGGGTGGTACTGCAGGTAAGTATAATAATGTGACATGGTTAAATAATAGACTTCTTAGTCAACCTTTCGGAGTTAACAAGTAAGCTTTTAATGACCACAAGTCAAGCAAGTCAAAACAGACACAAGTTTGTATGGGTCTTAGCTCCCTCCCTTTTTTTGGCCACCGAAGCGACCCTATCTATTTGCCAACTCTTTACCCTCATGGTGGGAAATAGCATGTTGTCTAATACAACTTCTCTGATAACGTCCCCATTACCTTCCACCACATCACCGCTATCTGAAACAGATATGTCCGTTTTTAACATGTTCAATATCCCACAACATAACCAAAACATCGACACCTCAGTTGCATTATGGGTAGAAAGAAACACTCTAGTAGAATTCGCCACACTGCCCCCTTCCTTGAAAGACCAACGTCCCGTTGGCCTAACCCAAATCCCATGTGGATGGGTCCATCCACCATGAGGGTTTCTTCTGCCGAGCACCTCTCCCATCCCGGGCTGCTGATAGATGACGGGGGCGGCTCTGCATCCGCTGGGTCTGAGCCCCCACCTTCAACGTCACCGCTGTTTCCATTCGTGGCCATGGAGGGTAGCTCTGTAAACCCAGTGTCCATGCCCCCTCCCTGGCCCAAAACAAGGTGCTCTAATGGTAGCTCTTTGCTGACATCCAGGGAGGTTGGCTCTGATCCAGCAGTGTCCTTACCCCCTCCCTGGACCCCGGTAGCCTGTTCTACAGAGGAGGAGGAGTCTGGCACCCCACCTCCTCTCACTGCACTTTCAGTCCCAGCCGGGTCGCTGTCCCGGCTTAAGTAAGGTGCGAGGCGATCTTGGTGAAGGATGACTATCCGAGGGCGGCTGTGGAGCTTCACTCTATAGGTAACCTCTGAGATCCTCTTCAGGATGAGGCAGGGCCCCTCCCAGTTGCTGTCCAGCTTTGAGGACCGTCCCTTCTTTCGCCGTGGGTTATACACCCATACGTTGTCCCCCTGCTGGTACTTTTTGCGGTGACAATGTACATCATAGGCTCTCTTCTGCCTTTCCCCTGCAGAGGCCATATTCTCTCGAGCCAGCTGATGAATAGCTTCCATCCGGTCCTATAGTGCGTCTATATAGTCCTGGCCTGGCGGCCCTCGTACCGGTGGGTTTGGCGGCTTGCCAAAGACCAGATCCACAGGCGTCCGTAGCTCCCGACTGAACATTAGTGCAGCTGGGGTGCACCCCGTGGACTCCTGAATGGCCGACCGGTTTGCCATGAGTACCAGGGGCAGATGGCAGTCCCAATCCTGCTGATGTCTCGCCGTGAGCATGGCTAGTTGTGTGACCGAGGTCCGATTGAACCACTCAACCAGGCCATCACTTTGAGTGTGTAGGGGAGTGGTCCTGGTCTTCCATACCCCAAGGTGCCGACAGATCTCCCCAAACACCTGGGATTCAAAATTGCGCCCCTGGTCACTGTGCAACTCCTCTGGCACCCCAAACCGGATGAACATCCCCTCAATGAGGCAGTCTACCACCGTGGCTGTAGATTGGTCAGGGATGGCATAGGCCTCGGGCCACTTGGTAAAATAATCCATCACTGTGAGAATGTAACGCTTACCATCTTCTGTCATGGGGAATGGCCCAACCACATCCACCCCAATTCTTTCCATGGGCGCCCCCACCCTGTATTGCTACAGGGGGGCATGGGATTGCCCAGCTGGCCCCTTCTTTGCATTGCAGGAGTTGCCGTTACGGCAGAATCGCTCCACGTCTCGCCGGCACCTCCCCCAGTAGAATATTTCCTGCAGCCGCCACAGAGTTTTGGTAATGCCGAAGTGTCCCACTCCAGGGGAGCCATGTGCTGTGCTTAACACTTGTTGATGTAGTGCGTGGGGAACAACTAGTTGTCAGGTACTGCCTCCCCTCCTTGGCTCTTCCCACATGCGATAGAGGCAGCCCTCATGAAGCATGAGTGAATTCCACTGTCCCAGCAACGCCTTGGTGGTGGGGGAGTGGGGACCTGCCATCGCTCTACTTGGGACCTCTTTATATGCTAGCCAATGTATCACGGGTCCCAGGTGGCTATCCCGACATTGAAGTTCCCCTATCTTGGTTGGTGACATCTCCTCCAGTGGCGCACTTGGGACCACAATTGTCCACACTGTAACCCGATTCACCCGTTGCTGTTCTCGAGTCTCCAACCGGCTACAATGGCGGCAGGCCTGATCCGAACAGGGGCGTCTGGAGAGAGCATCAGCATTGTTATGTCGGCTGTCTCTTCGGTGCTCCGTGGTGAAGGTAAATCCCTGCAAGGCCTCTATCCATCTGGCTACCTGCCCTGCTGGTTCTTTGAAGCTAAGCAGCCAGCGGAGCGATGCATGGTCCATCCTCAGTAGGAAGTCCTTTCCATACAGGTAAGGCTTAAAATGCCTTATGGCCTGTACTACTGCCAGGAGTTCTCTCCGAGTCACACAGTAGTTCCTTTCTTCCTTACTCAAGGCTCTACTGTAATAGGTCACCACTCTTTCCCCTTCCCCACTGGGCTGCGACAAGACTGCTCCCACACCTACATCACTGGCGTCAGTGTCAAGTATGAATGGCCGCTGCCTGTCTGGGAGAGCTAGCACTGGTGCTTGGGTCAATGCTTTCCGGAGTATCTGAAAGGAGCTCTCACATGGTTCTGTCCAGTGGAACTGTCGTCCCTTCTCGGTGAGCTGGTGGAGCAGACGGGCTTTGTCTGCAAAGGCATGCACGAACCGACGGTAATATGATGCCAGTCCCAGAAAACTCCTCACCTCCTTTCCTGAGGTGGGCGTTGGCCAATCCCTGACTGCAGTGACCTTGTCATTGTCTGTGGACACACCTCCGGGCCCAACCACATGTCCAAGGAACCTTGTCTCCCGCTGCAGTGGATTGCATTTTCTCGGATTGAGTCGTAGGTTGGCTGCCTTGATGCGTTCGAGCACCAGTCGGAGGTTGGAGAGGGCCTCAGTAAACGTAGCTGCATGCACCAGGAGGTCATCCAGGTACACCACGCAGGCAGAGCGAGGGATGGGGCCAAGGAGACGCTGCATGAGGCGTTCAATTGTGGCCGGGCAATTACATAAGCCAAATGGCATGACTGTGAACTGCCAGAGTCCTCGGCCAATGGTGAAGGCAGTCTTTGCTCGGGATTGGGCCATCTCTACCTGCCAGTACCCACTTTGTAAATCCAGGGAGCTGAACCATTGGGAACCCGCCACAGAGTCCAGAGCTTCGTCGATGCGGGGGAGTGGGTACAAGTCTTTCCGGGTCAGGTTGTTTAGTCGCCGATAGTCCACACAAAATCGGAGGGAATCATCCTTCTTGGTAACCAGCACGGCAGGGGATGCCCATGGGCTATCGGAGGGTTCAATGATCCCTTCAGCTGCCATCTCCTGGATCTTTGCTTCTGCCTCTTGAAATTTCATCAGAGGGAGATGGCGAGCTCTCTGGCGGACTGGGTCCGCATTACCAGTGTCAATTTGGTGCTGTACAAGATTGGTGCGGCCACACTCCAGATTACTCGAAGTGAAGAGGTGTCTGTTCTCTATCAGCAGGTTCCGTACCTGCTCCCCCTCTTCTTGGCTCAAACCCTCCATGCACTTTTGGGCCAGTTCTTACAGTGCAGAGGCCGTTTCTGGCGATGCACCTTCCCATGGCCCTGAAGCCAAGCACAAGATTCGTGGTCCACCTTTATTGCCCCCTGGATTGCTGCATACGGTAATGGCATTCAGCATTTGGTTGCCCACCTCCAGCTGTGGACCGGCCACCCGTACCATCGCTCCAATGGCTCTCAAGGCATCCAGTCCAAAGATACAGCTCTCTCATATGTCTGCTAGCCAAAAGTCTTGCTGTACCTCCATTTCTCCCATCGTAAGGGTCAGTTTACTTCTCCCCTCCATTCTAGCACACTGACCTGTAACTGTCTCCATCTTTACTTCTGTCGGTATCCACTGTACTTCTTCTCCTAGGACCCCTGGTCTCACCAAGCTGATGGTGGATCCAGTGTCGACCAGGGCAATGCAGGTATTGCCATTCAGCTGACAGGAGACATGGAGGCTGAAGCCAGCGCCAATCCGTCCAACGACTCTGGGATTATTTCTCCGGGGGGAGGTTGTGTGGGCCGGCCAGTCCCCCTCCGGGCCAACCCTTGGTCGTTTCCCGGTTCAGAAGAGGTGGCTACTTGGGTGACAGGCCTCCGTACTCATTGGTAAAAGCGTCTGTTTGTCTTCTGACACTGCCTTCTTTGGTGCCCTGGTTTCCCACAGCCCCAGCACAGAAATGTCTCTGCTCGTCATGTTGCCTGGATGGATGTGCGTGGCCCCTCTTCACTTTGCTGCAGTGCCCGCACATGATGGTGCAGTGTTGGGGCCACTCGTTTTTACGCCATAATGGCCTCCACCTCCTCTGCCCTATGCAGCGCCTCTTCAATGGTGAGTGGCTTTGCCAGCCGCACCTGTTGCCTGAGGTGAGGTGGCTGTAAAGCCCGTAGGAAGGAATCCAGGGCCAGGCATTGGATGGCACATTGGGGTATATCAGGATACGCACGGCTCACCAGGCGTAGAATGTCAGCCACTAGGTTACCCAACTTCTCCTGGCCTTGTCTGTCTTGAATGAAGTTGATCCCGGAGGCTAATCAGCGATTGGGTGTTGCCAAACCGGCGACCCAGGGCAGTGGTTAGCGCCCCCAGTGATGTCTCTCCAGCCGCCAGGTCTAGGAGTGCCTGCCTTGCTTGTCCCTCCAGGGCTGCTGCTAGGTTGACTACTTGTTGATTTTCTGTCCATCTCATCACCCTAGCAATCAGGTTGAACTGAGCAAGGAATCCTTCCCAGCTGGAGCTCCCGTCGTAGCGCCTCAACTTCACCGAGGGAGTGTTTGGGCTTGGCCAGGGGTCGGTACAGTTGGTGAGTCTTGTACTGCAACCCTATCTGCAAGGTGTGTTCCACTCTCCAGTAGTGGCAAATGGGGCAGTGAGCAACTTGGGTTGAAGTTCCCTCTCTGTAGATCGTGTCCAGCTTGCTGCTGATGTTTCCCCCTGGTGACATACTCCCCAGTCGTGCCCAACTTGCTCCTGATGGCTGCCGCTGGTGGCTCTCTCTCCATGGGTCTTGTCCAACTTGCTTCTCGTGGCTTCCCCATGGCTTGAAGCGCTGTCTGTTTTTCATCGGGGCGCGGTGGGGACTCCTCATTGGACTCGCTCTGAAAGAGAAGAAATTTTCCATTTCCTTGGGACTCCACCCCTCGGACATTACCCAGCGCGTCTACCGCACTCAGGGGTGGGCACGGGTCTCCCCCTTCCTAAGGCCGCACTGCGCTACTCCCATCTGGCAGACAGAGCAGACCTCTGATCTCCTTTTCGAGAGTAGCAATTTCCATACGCTCAACGGACGACTTTCGGTTACGCCCTTCAGCCAACGTTTGCTGTCTAAAGAAGTCCATCCCACTTCTGACACCAATGTGACGTGGTTAAATAATGGACTTCTTAGCCAACCTTTCGGAGTTAACAAGTAAGCTTTAATGACCGCAAATCAAGCAAGTCCAAACAGACACAAGTTTGTATGGGTCTTAGCTCACTCCCTTTTCTTGGCCACCGAAGCGAGCCTATCTATTTGCCAACTCTTTACCCTCATGGTGGGAAATAGCATGTTGTCTAATACAACTTCTCTCATAACGTCCCCATTACCTTCCACCACATCACCGCTATCTGAAACAGATATGTCCGTTTTTAACATGTTCAATATCCCACAACATAACCAAAACATCGACACCTCAGTTGCATTGTGGGTAATATGCGAATGAACCCGGAGCAGAAACACTCTAGTAGAATTCGCCACAATATGAACAGGTAGTCAGTATACCACACATCCAAACTGCAAAAAACAAAGCATGAAGTTAGCCTACTTCATAATGTAAAGGAGTCTACACATATCTTATGTAAACTAGGTTAGCTTCATAGCTAGCTCCATAGTTAGCATCATACAAGTTAGCTTCATAGCTAGATCCATAATGTCAACGCTAGCATAACGTTAACGCAGCTTACGTTGGCTCTATTCTGCAAAGAGTCCTGAACGTTAATGAAGATAAATAATACTTGCACAAGTCCGAAAGCGGTCTCGCCTTCTTCCCTATAGAGGGTATGCATTGACGTCACGTTCCCACTAGGGCACGCCCCCTCAGTCGCAGTGAGTGGCAAAACATCCTGAAGCATGGCTGCTTCTGGTAGGGGAAACAGTGAAACCGGGATTATAACGCAAGATTATAGGAAGTTGGACTTGACAGTGACCCGTACAGTTTACCAAATAACCAGTGATCCATGGACACTAACATCTGGCCACAAATCGAGTTTCCTGATATTTATATGTACTTGAGTTCTATGCCAGGGAAAAAGCCTGAAGGTATAAAAAAAGTATTGACGCTTGGTCGTACTTCAAGGCGGGATTTGTTGGCAAAATTAAGGTAACGAGAACACCGATGGACATCCTGGTTGTATGTGGACAGGTTTGGTTTGTACACATTTGTTGTATTTTATGAAGTTACAACTGTGAAAACTGTAACGTTAAGTCAACCATTCTCCCCTTTGTTTGTAGAACACAACACAAGGACGTTTTTAAAAAAACATGCTGACAAAAACTTATGAAAGATGCTAAATATTTAACTGATGAGTAGTCAATACAGTATGTTGAGGTGTTGTTCTTCAGCGGATTATACTTTGCGTTCTAACAAATAAACAGACTTGTTTTCAACAACGATGGTGAATTTATTTTCTTTCTTCTCAATGCATTTGCATTCACTTTTATACAGAGCTCACATTAGATGTGACCTCCGCGCATGTTTTTAATCTCATGCACACACTGTACAAGTGCACACGCCAGACTGCGTGATTACATCACCGCTGAACCTACGGTGGCTCATAAGGTACAAACACTACAATATACAAAACACCTGTAAGGGAAATTCGCACCACAGAGTACACAGTTTTTATACATGTTAACACCCCCACTCAAATTTGGCTTACTGGGGTTCACCTGGAAATAAACAAAAATAAGGTCCCTTCTTTACCTTAACAATGTAAACAAAAACTCTGTGCTTCGTCCACTAACCGCACTCTAAGTGCCAAATATGTCCTGACTAAACTTTCTCAGTTTCAGCTTGGTTGCTGGTTTAGTCATCAGATCTGCCACCATCACCTCTGTGGGGCAGTACCCCAAAATCACTCTACCACTGTTCACAGTTTCTCTAATGACATGGTATTTAATATCGATATGTTTACACCTTTGTCGATGTACTGGGTTTTTAGCGATTGCTATAGTGCCCTGGTTGTCTTCGTAGATTTTGCTCTGACCATATTTGTAGTTGTCCAGGTTCTCTAGTAACTGCTCCAAATAAAGGCACTCCTGCATTGCAGCTGCTAGAGACATAGTCTATTCCGCTTCGCAAGTGGACAGAGCTACTGTTTGTTGTTTTCTGGTTTTCCGTGAAATTAAACCACTTCCCTCACTTAGACTGACACAAAACCCTGTAGTGCTGCATCTGTCAGAGGCATCTGATGCCCAGTCAGCATCAGTGAACACTCTTAGTCTTAGACTATTTTTGTCATCCCTTTTAAAGGTCAGTTCCTGAATGGTTGTACCTTTAAGATATCTGAAAACATGTCTTACAGTTTTCCAATGTTTTTCAGTAGGTTCTGCGAAATGTCTAGATAGGCTCCTGACAACATAGCTCAAGCCAGGCCTGGTGCACGTGGATAGTAAAGCAAACTACCCACTGCTTCTCTGTATTCTTTTGGATTTTGCATCTTTTCAGAATTTTCTGAAAATTCAAGTTTTGGTTCGCAAGGAGTTTCTCTGACTCTACACTCCTGCATTCCAAACCTCTCCAAAAATTTTTTGGCATATCTCATTTGAGACATTTTGACTTGCCCTTCTGTCTGGGTGAACTCTATGCCTAAGAAATGCTTTAATTTACCCAGATCCTTCATTTCAAACCTCTTTGTGAGCATTTTCTTCAAGTTTTGCAATATGGCCTCGTTGCTAGCTGCTATAATGAGGTCATCAACCCAGATCAGTAAAATCACTTTTTCATTTTGGCTCACTTTTGAATACACACAGTGATCTGCGGGATTTTGTTTGAAACCATTGTCACGTAGACAAGCATGTAATAGTGCATTCCAGTTTCTACCAGATTGCTTAAGACCATAAAGTGACTTGTTAAGTTTGCATACAAGTGTCACCTGAGGTCGACTTTTTCACAAACCCTTCCGGCTGCTCTATATACAATTCACAATCAATCGGCGCGTGTAAATACGCTGTTTTTACATCCATTTGGTGCAAAATTAAACTTTCTTGTGCCGCCTTCTGCATAATGACCCTTACACTGGACATATCAACAGTTGGTGAGAATGTTTCATCATAATCAGTCCCTTCTTTTTGACTGTAGCCTTTAGCTACGTACCTCGCTTTGTATTTTTCAGATCCATCAATGTCCCATTTCAAAGCAAAAACCTATTTTCCCCCCACTGCACTTTTACCAGGGGGCAATGCTGTGAGGCTGTACGTTTCATTTGCCTCAAGTGATTTCATTTCCTCCCTCACTGCGTTTTTCCATTGTTTGGATTTTGTGGATGCAATGGCATCCTGGTAGGACTGAGGGGTATCGCATACCACTCTGTAACAAGAGTCAATGCAAATGTTCAAACTTTCCTCAGAGTCCTCCATTTCCAATTCCTGGAAATAAGCAGGTTTCCTCCTGTCTCTAGGTGGGTACCTTTTGTTTACAGTTTCATCAACAGTCTGTTCAGGTAACGATTCAGTACCACCACAATTCATATCAGTTACATTTTCATTTACAACCTTTTCATCATTGACATCGCGGTCACCAGTTGTAACCTCTGGTACCCCTACTGGTACCAGCACACTGTAGTCAACTCCTGTGTGACTCTGATGTCTGAGTTCCCTTCTCTCTATCTGCCTTTTTTGAGAACTTCACTAGTGTGTGTTTTTGGACCTTTACCATTTCAGGGTAATAGACCAGGTAGGCTGGACTATTTTTGTTGTAACCGATGAAAATTCCCTGTTCACATCGGGACTCAAATTTTCCCTTTTCCTGTTTATATGGAAAACACACAGATCCAAACTTTTGTAACTTTGATACATTTGGTGCTTTTCCTGTGAACATTTCATATGGCGTTTTGTTAGTTCTCCTATTGTAACACCTGTTTCTTATGTATACTGCCGTCTGCATAGCATAATTCCATAAGTAATTTGGCAAACCACTTTCAATAAGTAGGCATCTGCTCATATCACCTAGGGTTCTCCACCCTCGCTCCGCTGTGCCGTTCTGGTGAGGGGAGTACGGCGCGGATGTTTCGTGCCTGCTCTTATTTTTGGTCATTAACCCTCTGAATTCCTTAATGGTAAATTCAGTACCATTGTCTGACCGAATACATTTAATTTCACCGTAAGGTGCTATATCAGCCAGAAACCGTTCTGTAGCTTGTACAGTGTCACATTTTGACTTCAGAAAGTACACCATCATTGTACCAGAATAATCATCAGTAAAAGATTGGGCATATTTAAATCCTTCAGTGCTTGGTGTTTGCATTGGGCCTGTTAGGTCAGTATGAACCAATTCTAATGGCTTTTTAGCTCTAGTGTCAGGTTCCCAATTTCTTGTCTGCACAAATTTTCCTTTTATGCACACTTCACACACCTGTTTTGGCCCTGCAGTACCACCCTTTATCTCCATACCTTTTACCACACTTTGCAATTTTTGCACATCGTCATGATTACAATGACCCAATATCTCATGCCATGTTTGCATTTTGTTCCATCAGCTAACTCGCCCGAATGACTGCCCGGCTTGAATGAGCTGTCGAAGCTGATTAACTTCTTTATGTCGTTAATAATGTGCGACGTTGCGCCACCGTCCACCATGATGCCTTTCATCTTCACCTTGTTCGGGGGCTTCCGTTGTGGGATGTCGTTTCTCTCCTCTTTGCGATGCTTTGTTTTAAAGACATGGTCCTGGTCGTCGACCTCCTCATCCTCGTCGAACACTTTTCTGGCATCGTCTTGTCCTTTTCTTCTGCACATGGACTCGGCGTGGTTGTCCCTCTTGCAGTAATTGCACCACACGTTTGCTTTGCAGCCCTTCGCTTTGTGTCCTTTTCTTCCGCACCTGTAACACGTGACGCTCGCTGTTTCTTCCCTTTTGTTATTCCCTGGACTTTTGGTAGAAGGCCGGCCTTGTCGTGTTGCTGTCTTCATCACGTTGTCCGTGCTGTCAGCTGCTGCGCTGCAGCCGGAACCCCACAAACTCGATGGCTGGCACAGACAGGACACATTTCTCAGCATTGAGAGTTAGCTTGTGCTTGGACAGGGCTGCGAAGACCATGTTGAGGCACTTGTCGTGGATTTCACTGGTGGGCCCGTGTACCACTATATCATCCAGATAAATGGCCACGCCCAGTATGCCAGCCAGCACGGAGACCATGGTTTTCTGGAAGCAGCTAGGGGAGGAGCTGAGACCGAAAGGCATCCTGGTGTAGCGAAACACTCCTGCATGTGTCACAAAGGCTGTGAGGTTTCGTGTGCTGGGGTGGAGGGGCACCTGTAAGCACCCCTGTCTGAGGTCGAGCTTGGAGAACACCTCAGAGCCATAGAACTGAGCAGTGAGTTCTTCTGAGGTGGGCAGTGGATACTTATCAGGGACCACTGCCTTATTTACTGCACGTAGATCGACGCAGACACGCAGGCCCCCCGACTTCTTCTTAGCCACCACGAGGTTTGAGACCCAGGGTGTTGCGTCCACTGATTCAATGATGCCAGCTTCCAGCAGTTGTTGCAGCTCGGCAGAGACCCCATCATGGAGAGCCAACGGGATGCGGCGCAGTGGTTGGATGACAGGTTTCAGAGCAGGGTTGAGGAGAGGTTGATGGGTGAAGGCGGAGAGGCAGCCCAGCCCCACAAACAGTGATGGCCACTTCTGCTGCCAAGGCGTGGCAACAGTCAGGATTGCTGCCCCCCTTGTGTCTAAGAGGGAGAACCCCAGAGCGAAGAACAGGTCCAGGCCCATCAAGTTGGCCCCACGGCGTTCCACATGAAAAACTGCATTGGGCACCAGCTTGGTTCCATAGCGGACAGTCACTTGGAGAGAGCCAACCAGATCGATTTTGGAGTCACCATACCCACAGAGGACAGCTGACGGTGCGGACAGTGGCAGTGAACTGAAAAATTGACTGTAGGTATCAACATTCAGGAGAGACACACTTGCACCGGTGTCCAACAGCAGGGGGATGCACACATCATTAATGTTGACTGTGCATGATTTGAATCACACCGGCCCAGAGCTCACCTTGTGAATGATGGCGGTTGAAGACTGGGGGGTGTGGCCCTCTGACCCAGCCGGGGAAGATCGACAGACGTTGGCAAAGTGATTTTGCTTACCGCAGCTACGGCATGTCCGGGCACGGGCAGGGCAGTTCTGAGCCCTTGAAGCATGAGACCGAGATCCACAGTTACCACAGGACTGTTGAGGGCGGGGTCGAGAACGCTGTCGTTGCAGTTGCAGGACGTCCTAGTGGAGTCGGCGCCCGCCTCGCTCTGGCTGGGTTGCGTCCCGGGGGGCAGCCGTGAGTAGAGGGAGAAGTCGTTGGCAGCTTGACTGGAGGTGGCCACTTGCTGTGTATTTAGCATAGCAGCACACTCAGCTGCTCTCTCAACTTGTAGTGCGATGGTAATTGCTCTGGACAGCAGCAGATCGTCTTTTTCCAGCAGGAGAGTCTCACGCACCTTTGCGTTGTTGGTGTGTTCGATTAGCTGGTCGCGAACCATCTCGTCCTGAAGCGCACCAAACTTGCATGAGCTAGCTAGCCTTCGCAAATTAGCTACATACTGCTGCACAGACTCACCAGGCAGTTAGTGTCACTGACGGAATATAAATCGACGAAATGGGTGTTCAGAAGTCCCACAGCTTTGTCAAAGTTTGTGAAGTTCCCCAGAGTCCCGAGCACACGATGACCCTCTGCTCCCAAGCAGTGTAGCAACAGAGCCGTCTTCCTAGCCTGGCTCACGTCGTCGAGCCCTGAGGCGATGATGTAATTTTCGAAACTATGTAGCCAGCGAGTCCATGGTACCGGAGGCTCGCCAGGTAATGCCAGGAAGGGGGCAGGTGGTGGGAGAGAGATATCAGCCATCCTCGTCACCAATATTGTGTTTAGAAATCACGTCAGGACACAGCGCTGTCGCTCGACACAACCTCTGCGTTGCATTGTTTATTCAGACTGACACCGCGTCACAGGCAGACCCGATCAAACAACCCAGAGCCCGCAGGCCTCACCAATCGATCCCAGCGCAATAGAAGAGCGCCAAATCAAATGCAGCACTGTCGATGTGTGCAGACGTAACAGTGTGGACCCTGGATGTGTCCTGGTCCTACAGTCGCTTCCAGTTTCATAGTTTTATTACCGACAACACGTGTTGTTGCGGGCTTTGCCCTTCGCGCACGTCTGACAGATGGTGCGAGTCCTGGACACTGTTGTCATATCGTAGCACAGCCAGCTCCTTTCTACTCCGGTCTTCTTCTCAGTCTCCAGTTAGGACTACATGTCCTCTTCTCTTGTTTGAGCCCATCAGGTGGCTCGTAATGTGTTCGTTTTGTGGGGCCGGGTGGGCTTACGCTGGCTCTGTGTCGCCACATAACGTTGCTGCTAGCGTTAGTACTACCTACTGTAGTACACAAGCCACTGTAGTACGCAAGCTGCCACCGTCTGACAGGGTGGTTCCTTCGTGCGCTGTTTGAGCCGCCGAGAGTGATGTTTTACTACTGACCTTACTTGCGCTGAATCATCAGTGCTGATATTTCATTGGAGAAACAGTGACCCGCCAAAGTGTCTGGTGGCTTCTGAAACTTACACGCCAAATGAAAACTCTACCCGCATTGGGCGCTTGGAGGGTACTGACATCACAGCTGTGAAGCATAAACTCTCATTTACATAGACTATCTGCTGCCAGAGAGGTCTGCTGGGAGCTGCCAGCAGCAGGGCCACAACACACACCTTTCTGGACGCCCACCATGTTAGACCACCCCTCATTATAAGAGATGGACAACTTCTTCACTGGAGGATCTTCTGGCAGAGATGGATGCTCTGCTGTCATTGTTAGTTGACTTGGTTGTTGTTATTTTTATTGAGTTTGCTGCAAATCATATAAGTTGTTAATGTGTTGTACAGTAGCACACATTCACACCACTGAAAGAATAAGGACAGGGACTACTGACCACTTTGGATCATGTTTTATATTTAGTCCTGATTTGTGTCCAATATCTCGTCATACAACTAGGGTTGCAGCTGCTGTAAAGAAGAACAATGAACAGTTTGCACGCCATCATGTACCCTAGTCTGATCATGTGACCTGAGTTGACACAGGAAGTTGTTGACCACCGTGGTGGTACCAGTTAACTCACATTGGGTTGGTTTGCCGGCAGCCATACCAACATGTACCCTGGCCCTGCCGAACGACACAAGCTAAGCAGGTGTGGGCTTGGCTAGTACTTGGATGGGAGACCTCATGGGAAAATGAGTTGCTGCTGGATTTGGTGTTGGTGGGCCAGTAGGGAGCAGTCTTTCTTCTGGTCCTAATAAAAACAACAACAACAAAAGCCACTGCTCCTTGGAGTCGAAAGGAGCCAGTTGAGGTGGTTCGGGACCTGATTAGGATGCTTCCTGTGAGCCTTCCTTTGGAGGTTTTCCGGTCACGTCCAACTGGGAGGAGACCCCGGGGTAGACCCAGAACTTCCTGGAGAGACTACATGTTCAGTCTGGCCTGGGAATGCCTAAGGATCACCCAAGAGGAGCTGGAGGGCGTTGCTGGGGAGAGGGATGTGAGGAGTGCCCTACTTAGCTTGCTGCCCCCGCGACCCAACCCTGGAGAAGCAGCTGATGACAAGAGAGACAAAAAAAAGAAGCTAATGCCCCAGTGCAGTGAGGGGACACTGTGCTGTAGGAGACGCCGTCCTTCGGATGAGACGTTAAACCGAGGTCCTGACTCACTGTGGTTGTTAAAGATCACATGGCACTTATAGCAAAGAGTAGGGGGTCCCTGGTGTCCTGGCAACATTCCCAACCTGGCTCTCTCCATCGCTCCATCTCATCCAGGATTTGGCACGCTCTTGGAGGTCCTCGTGTTGGTAGGCAACAGAATAGACCGCTTCCCGGAGGCCTATTGTGGGAATTTCTGAAGGCGCTAAATAGTGAATAAAATGTCCAGTTAAAATTCAGAAATGCAAACAACATGGCAGAGGGTGGACATAGCGGACTAGGGAGTGAAAAGGGAGTGACTTGGGACACAGCTGATGTGTAGTAGACAGCAGCTCACTGAGGCTGGAGATTCAGTCTGTTTTCCAGCCCTTACAACATCCGCCATGAAAGGTCAGAGTCCAGCTGACAAACGTTTGGTGGGAGTTGCTAAACATGTAAATGAATAAAAACTCTAAGTGGTATTTCCTCTTTCAGTTCAGAAGCCCCTATAAAAATAGTACAGTAGAGTCGCCTCCAGCTAGCCCACCGGTAGTCCTCCTGGTCTATGCATGGGGGGTTTGTGGAAGCCGGCGGACCTGAACAGAAGTGGTCGGCGTGTCGGTCGTACGTGACGAGACAGCTCCTCTCATCACACTCACAGGTGTCTCCATGGATGTCACCCCAGTCTCCAGAGGGATCCACATCATAACACGTACACCCCCCCACACATACACACAAACACACACACACACAAACACACATACACACAAACACACACACACACAAACACACACACACACACAAACACAAACATAAAATCACACACAAACACGCTTGCTTTGCTTGCTTTAGGTTGTCCGTCGTGTCCGATGATGACAATCCTGTCTCTCTCACTTGTGAGTCTTCTTATGGCTGTAAAGCCCAATCCACGATCCACAATGTCTGCCACAGACAGAACAGGTGAAACCACTGACGGGGGTGTAGGTGTGGTACTGGCTTCATGTCTCTTCAGACGTCTCCTGGTCCGTCGATCACCACGGTCCTTCTCGAGTTTTTGCCCCCCCTTGTTGACAGAGCTGCTGCCAGATGGAGCATTGGGCGGCAGTGTCTTCCAGCTGGCTCAGGTTCAGGCCGCACTTTTTTATGATGGTCTTCAGCTGGTCTTTGTACCGTTTTTCTGGCCCCTTGCCAAGCGGTGGCCAAGATGTAGCTGGCCATACAGCACTTTACACGGTAAGCGCTCCTTTGGCATCCTGATGACGTGACCGAGCCAGCGAAGTTGGTGCTGGGTGACGGTAGCCTCCATGCTGATGCAGTTGGTCTTGCGGAGTATTTCAGTACGGGGCACTCAGTCACGCCAGGTTATCCTCAGGATGCGTTGTAGGCATCTGATGTGGAAGCCCTCAAGCATCCTGAGGTGGTGGCTGTACAGGGTCCACGCCTCACAGCTGTAGAGGAGAGTCGTGATGACAACTGCCAAGTAGACAGATATTTTGGTGTGGAGGTTGAGGTCTTTGTTTTGAAAGACCCTTCTCCTAAGTCTGCCAAAAGAGGATGTCGCTTGTTTAATCCGGTTTTGCATCTCCCTGTCGATGCTGCAGTCGTCAGAGGAAGCTGCCCAGGTATTTGAAGGATTCCACTGTTGCAAGTGGTTTGTCGGAGATGGTGAAGGTTGGTGAATGAGATGGAGGAGTAGATGCCCACTGGCATACTACTTCAGTCTTTGCCACATTTATAGAGAGCCCCAGCCTACCATACGCCCTTGCAGCAGCTGCAAGGGTAGCTTGTAGTGCCTCGGATGTGTGGGCCACAACTGCACAGTCATCTGCGTACTGTAACTCGATGATGTGCTCAGATGTAATTTTTGTGACCGCTTGGAGGCTACGGATGTTAAATAGGTTTCCATCTAGTCTGAAGTCCACAGTAACCCCACTGTCCTTCCTGATTTCCTTATGGAGCAGCAATATCACACACAGGAGGAATATGTTGAAGAGAACTAGAGCAAGGATGCACCCCTGATGTACCCCTGTGCACACCCTGAAGGGCTCGGATTCCTGGCCTCCAATGGTCACACGTGCCATCATCCCCACATGAAATCTTTGAAGGATGTTGACAAACTTTCGTGGACAGACAAACTTCAGGAGGATGTTCCATAGGATGTCCCTGTTGACTGTGTCGAAAGCCTTTGACAGGTCGATGAAGGCTATGAAGAGGTTCTGATGTTGCTCCCTACACTTCTCCTGGAGTTGCCGTGCTGTGAACACCATGTGCACAGTACTCCCATTCCTCCTGAACCCACACTGTGACTCAGGCAACAGCTCCTCTGAGATGTGTTTTACCAGCCTGTGTAGCATGAGTTTGGCCAGGACTTTTCCAGCAACAGCCAGTAGTGAAATGCCACAGCTGTTGTCACAGAGGGACTTGTCTCCTTTGCCTTTATATATGGAGATGATGTTAGCATCCCTCCACTGCTGAGGGACAGTTTCATTCTTCCATACGTGTGAGATGAACAGGAGAAGTGCACGGGTGCAGAGGTAGCCTCCCTGTTTAAAAATCTCTGCAGGGATACTGTCAGGGCCAGGGGTTTTGTTATTTTTCAGCGACCTAACTGCAAAATGAACCTCTTCAAAGGTTGGTGGAAGGTCAAGGTCTTGGATGGTGGGGCGGACATGTAGTTCATCCAAGATCGAGGGATCTGTTGGGGAGGGCTAGTTCAAAAGAGTCTCAAAATGTTCGGCCCATCTTTTTGCGATGAGTTTCTGGTCCTTTATGAGGGTGGTACCATCGACTTCAGGGGGGAGACAGAGCAGTTTCTTCACCCAGGAACCTGGTTTGGCTGAGTGCAGCAATGTCAATATTGTAGCGGTTGAGTTCCGCTGCAATGAGTGCAGTCCTTCGCTGAGGTCTTTCGGCATTAACGTCCAGCAGAGTTCTTATGTTCCATGTTGCCAGTTTAAAGGGAATTATTTTCTTTTTTTTATCTCGACCGCAGAGTGGAATGTCCCGACAGGTGCGGTAGCCTATCCAGGATGTTTTGAGTGGGCAATGTTTAGGCCACCTTTTCTAGGCCCCTCCCCGGTTGGGGTGAGCAGTGTGGCTCCTAAATAGGGCTGCTCAGACACACAGGGGTCTGCCGGGAGCAGCTGCCACTCAAACCCAGCTGCTGGCGACCATGAATATCCCCGTGCCGCTGGCGTGCAGGGGTCTGATTAGGAGCTTCCAGTGCGTTCATACCTGCTCCCGTCACCAGACACCCCATCGCCGACAGACTTTGATCCATATTCCGGTTGCTGGTCTCACCGAGGCAGAGCTGGATACCTGCTCAAAGAGATTATTTACAGTGCTGCTGGGGGTGCGCATGTCCCAGCTGCACTTTGTCACTGCGGGTGGGATCCGATGGCAAGGGGGGCCCAAGACAACCAGCACTCTTCTACAGCTGCAGGAGGCTGCCGGAGCTCCAGTCTGTCAGAGGACCGCCTATCGTGCGCCGCCATGCACGTTGCTTTTCTCTCAGGGTGTGCTCCTCTAGCCTTTGTCGTCCTAGACTTACCCACAAGGCAGTGGGACAGTGGTTGGTCAATGCCAGGGTGTATCCTCTTCACATGGGCCTGCGCATTAGGGCTCTGGGGACCACTGTAGCTCCGAGATCCCCTACAGTTTAGCCAAGGACCACAAGGTACCCAGTTACCGTGTGTGGCCACGAGGAGGCACTGCAGGAGTCTTGGCGGTAGAGAGGCTATGTACCGGCAGGGGAGACTTACGCACTCGGCTCCTCTTTTCACCCCCGCAAAGAGGGCTAGCCGGCGGCAGTAGCTGAGAGCAGAGAGTAGCAAGCAGAAGCAGCATGTAGCATGCACTAACTACAAGCACTACTACCCCAGTATTACTGCACTGACGCATCACACACGCCCTGTGCCGCTGGCACACACACACACACTCACACAATCACACACACACACACACACACACACACACACACACACACACACACACACACACACACACAAGTGTGGTTGGGTCACACACACACAAAACCGCACTATGTCACAAAATATGTATTCCAATACTCAGCGTATCGCAACGTGTTTAAAATCAAAATGCAGGGGTGTCTTGGTGGCGTAGCGGTCTATTCCGTTACCTGCCAACACGGGGATCGCCGGTTCGAATCCCCGAGTTATCTCCGGCTTGGTCGGGCTTCCCTACAGACACAATTGGCCGTTTCTGCGGGTGGGAAGCCGGATGTGGGTATGGGGTATGGGGTATGTGTCCTGGTCGCTGCACTAGCGCCCCCTCTGGTCGGTCGGGCCGCCTGTTGAGGGGGGAGGGGGAACGGGGGGGAATAGCGTGATCCTCCCACGTGCTACGCCCCCCTGGTGAAACTCCTCACTGTCAGGTGAAAAGAAGCGGCTGGTGACTTCACGTGTATGGGAGGAGGCATGTGGTAGTCTGCAGCCCTCCCGGATCAGCAGAGGGGGTGGAGCAGAGACCGGGACAGCTCGGGAGAGTGGGGTAATTAGCCAAGTGCAACTGGGGAGAAAAAGGGAGAAAAAGCCAAATCAAATGACTATTGTATGGTGAGTGTAGAGTGTCGTGGTAATATGGTGTGGTGGGGCTGTGGTGAGTCCCACCACAAGGGTGTAGTGTTGTAGTTGTTGCTTGGCAACATCCCTTTATCCAACTTCCTGTCGGGCGACGCGATTGAGACCGCGCCAAATCTTGGTTGAGAGGGAGAGATGGAGAGAGCCAGGTGGGGAACACCACACACAAGCTGATGTGTGGTGAGCGTTGTGGTGCAAAATGGCTGCCGTGCACCACCCAGGTGGTGCTACACATTGGTGGTGGTTGAGGTGAGTTTCCCCCTTCAATGTGAAGTGCTTTGGCTGTCCAGATAAAGTGCTGTATAAATGCAATCCATCATTGCATCATGTTTGTGTGTGTGTGTGTGTGTGTGTGTGTGTGTGTGTGTGTGTGTGTGTGTGTGTGTTCAGGTTGTCGGGCTGTCTGGTCTCAGAGGAAGGTGTTTCTTCTCTGCTCTCAGCTCTGAGCTCCAACCCGTCCCATCTGAGAGAGCTGGACCTGAGCTACAACCAGCCAGGAGACTCAGGAGGGAAGCTGCTCTCTGCTGGACTGGAGGATCCACACTGGAGACTGGACTCTCTCAGGTATGGACCGGCTGGATGACACTCACTCATCATGTCTTCTACAAGGATGTCTCCTCCTACTCTGATGCTGGATCAGACTGGTTCTTCTGTAACAGAGGACAGGACTGATACTGGGTGGAGGTTTATTAGATGGAGGATGTGCTGGTGTGACTGTGTCTCTCCTCCACCCCCAGGCTGGACCATGCTGGAGTGTGCTGGTTGGAGCCGGGTCTGAGGAAGTGTAAGTTGTGTTTAGTTTTTCATGAGAACAAAGCAGATCACATTCAGATGTTTAGATGGAGAGTGGGTCCACACAACAGTGTGGGACATCCATTCATTCACACCCTGCTGGGGAGGAAGATGAAGGTTGACATGATGGGTCTTCATCACACTGCTGAGAGATTAACAGTCATTAGGTCTCATTATCAAGGATCTTCAATACTAATGTGTGTGTGGTTCTACATGAAAAGTGGATTTATCACCTTCTTCACACATCTGACAGAAATGTATGAAGACCTGAGACCACACCTAAGATGTGTGGAGCCTCCACAGCGCCACCTTTATGCAGGAACCTTCACTTTTATTTATGAAATAGTCTTATTTGAACAGACTCTGTCCTCTAATATGGACATATGAAGAAAGATGAACAAAAGACTTGAGAAAACATGTTAGCTAACAATACTGAAGGGAGATAAAATGTTTAGAATGATTAACAGACTGGAAACACTTCCTGTGATTGTTTCCTGTGTAATATTCATTTAATTAGTGAAAAAGAAGATTTAAAGGGACACAATACTGTAAAGTCCCCGTGTTAAATGGGCCCACCTTGTGTTGTAGAGGATTTGACAAGAGCGTCTTTTGAGGGACAGGACGCATTTTGGATTTTTTTCCTCCTGAGAATGACGAGAGACTTTTGAGTTGATTCTGATTCCCCAGAGCCCCGCTGTTAAAGTCTATTAAGACTCTATTGAGACTCTATTAAGACTAATATTACTATTCTGTTAGGGCTAATATTAATTCATTCATCCATCATCAGCCACTTCTCCGGGGTCGGGTCGCGGTGGTGGCAGCTAGCTAAGTAGGGCACTCCAGACGTCCCTTTACCCAGCAACGCCCTCCAGCTCCTTCTGGGAGATCCCAAGGCGTTCCCCAGGCCAGATTGGACAAGTAGTCCCTGCGGCGAGTTCGGGGTCTACCCCAGGGTCTCCTCCCAGTTGGCCGTGCCCGGTAAACCTCCAAAAGAAGGCGCCCAGGAGGCATCCTAATCAGATGCCCGAACCACCTCAGCTGGCTCCTTTTGACGCGAAGGAGCAGTGGCTCTACTCCAAGCTACCTCCGGATATCCGAGCTCTTCACCCTATGTCTAAGGCTGAGCCCAGACACCCTACGGACGAAACTTATTTCAGCCGCTTGTATCCGCGATCTCACCCTTTCAGTCACTACCCAAAGCTCATGACCATAGGTGAGGGTTGGAACGAAGACTGACTGGTAAATTGAGAACTTTGACTTCCGGCTCAGCTCCTTCTTCACCACAACGGTCCGGTACAACGTCTGCATTACTGCTGATGCTGCACCAATCCACCTGTCAATATCTCGCTCCATCCTACCCTCATTCGTGGACAAGACCCCGAGACACTTGAACTCCTTCACTTGAGGCAACAACTCATCCCCAACCCGAAGGGAGCAATCCACCATTTTCCGGTAGTGATCCATGACCTCAGACTTGGAGGTGCTGACCCTCATCCCGGCCATTTCACTCTCAGCTGTAAACCGCCCCAGTGCACGCTGGAGGTTGCATTCTGATGAAGCCAACAAAATCACATCATCTGCTAAGAGCAGAGATGCATTTCTGAGGTTCCCAAAACGGACACACTGCTCACATTGGCTGCACCTTGAGATCCTGTCCATGAATATCACAAACAGAATCGGGGCAAATTTCATACACACCTGGCGCCTTGCCACTGAGGAGCTTTTTAACTACCTCAGAGGCCTCTGCTGGCCGCCTCGGTCTTGTCGGCGTCGTCGGCCTCTGGGTCATCCATCTGCCCATCTGCCAAAGCTGCTCTGCCCCTTGGTCCTGCGTCCTGGTCCCCCTCCGGAACAGTTGCATCCATCGGTCCAGCCCTCGGGCCATCACCTGAGATCCCGGGCCCCATTCATCCTCTCCCTGACCACTGGGTCCCGAGGCCCTCCCAGACCCTCTTATGTCCATCCTTCTTGGTGTTCTTGGTTGTTTTTTTGGGATGTCTGGAATCCGTCCTTTGGGGGTGTCCTGTCATGAATGTGTGGTCTGGGTCGTCAGGACTCGCCCGTCCCCATCCTCTGATTGGGGTTTCGGCGCACCTGTGCCCAGTCTCCCTCCCCTTTCTCCAATTGGCCATACGGTACCTGCGTCCAGTCTCCCTGATTGGCCCCGCTAGGTATATATTACCCCTGGTTTCCCGGGTTCCCTATCAGATCGTTTCACGCACTCACGGAGACTCCTGGTCGCCGGAAGCGCCACATCCTGTTGTGAGCTCTCCCCTTTGTCTGTACCTGCTGTTTGTAAGTGTTTGTGTAATTAAAGAGTTGTTCTGGCCCGGTTTTTCTCCGCTGTCTGCACTTGGGTCCTCTCCCTGCTCTCGCCATGACATATTAAGACTATATTAATACAGTACAGTCCATTAGCTTATTTTAATTCATGATAAATAAGGTCACGTGAATGTGACTCCAGTTTATGAATGATTGGTAGTCATCATAATACACACAGGAGTAGGATGGAAACTTCATACATCAGCACATTTGATAAATACTGTCAGGGCTACCAGGGGTAGGACCCAAAAGCAAAACGAGAGACAGGATGGGGGGAAAAGCCAAAGAGGAACGTTTATTATATGCCGGGTTTAGGCAGGGACAAGGCTGTCGGACAGGCGGTGGGCTTAGCAGGGGCGTGGCTCTCGTACTGGCGGTGGGCTTGGCAGGGTCATGGTACTCGTACAGGCGTGGTGCAGGTAATGGCAGGGAGGTCAAAAGGCAGTGGGCTTGGCAGGTCCGTGGTACTCATACAGGCAATGGCAGGGAGGTCAAAAGGTGGTGGGCTTGGCAGTCTCGTGGTTCTCGTACAGGCGGTGATCTTGTAAGGGTCATGGTACTTGTACAGGCGTGGTCCAGACAATGGCAGGGAGGTCAAAACACTTGAAGTGGTGCGACGATCTGGCATCGTCTGGAGAGCAGAGCGTCTTCTTATCCTGGCCGAGACGGGTTGATCGGTCTGGTTGGAGATGCAGGTCAGGTGTGAGATTCAGGTGAGATCGATGAACCAGATGAGCTAGGTAAGGCAGTGGGAGAGGCCTGATGAGGGAGGGGCTGACGAGGCAGGGACGTGACAAGACCCCCCCCCACACTAGGAACAGGCAGGGGTCGTAGGAGATCAGAGGCGGGTAGGTGAGAAGACTTGCTTCGAGCGCACACCGTGCAGGCCTGGACGTAGTCATGGGTGTCTGAAGAGAAGGTGGGCCACCAAAACCGGTGCTTAAACAGGGTACGGTTGTTTCCAGGGTGACAGGCGAACTGAGAGGTGTAAGCCCACTGGAGAACCTGGGTACGGACCTGGTCAGGCACAAAGAGACGGTTAGAAGGACCGTTACCTGGGTTGGGCTGAGTCCTCTGGGCGTCCCTCACCAATCCAACCTCCCAAGGCGAGCGTGCCCACCTTGCATGCAGAAGGGAGCATTGGCGCCGGTTCGGCTGTGTCCTGTTCCGGCGGGGCGGACTGAGCTTGCAGGCGGTGGGACGGCCGCGGGGCAACCATACTTCGGAGGTGGCGGCGGGCTGGCCGCGGGGGAGACAGACCTCGGACGTGGCGTGGCAGCCGCGGCGGATACAGACCTCGGACATGGCGTGGCAGCTGCGGGGGATACAGACCTCGGACGCGGCGCAGCAGCCGCGCAGGATACAGACCTCAGCGGCAGCGGGATGGTCACGGGGGATGCAGACCTAGGGGGCGGCACGGCAGCCGCGGGGGATACAGACCTCGAAGGCGGTGTGGCAGCCGCGGGGGATTCAGATCTCGGAGGTGGTGTGGCAGCTGCGGGAAAAACGAATGGGGCCAGGGATTCCAGGCAGGCGGCATGACGGCTGGGACCAATCGGGAGCTGACCAGGACGCAGGGCCTCTCCGGTGGACGGGCAGAAGGACAACGCCGACAGCACCGCTGTGCCGAGAGGGCCGCTGGGGTTGGGGATGCTAGGTTCTCACCTGGGCTGTACAGGGGCATGACTAGGTTCTGGGGCTTGGACTGGGGCCTGGGCCGGGTTTTGCTGTAGTATCGGGTTTAGTTGAGCCATGAAACTGCATGAATTGCTGGGTTAGGCCCTGTAGGCCTTGGTTTGTTAGGGCCGCTCGAGTGGTGAGGGTTCCCACGCTGGCAGAGAGGGCTTGCATATAGAGGAGGCAGCATCCTGCAGGGTGGCGTCATGTCTCCTGATCAGGGTTCCTTGGCCGGCTATGGCAGCACATAATGCCTCAACGTCTGCTGGGTCCATGTTGGCCAGATCGTTCTGTCAGGGATAACAGGTGTAGGCCCCAAAATCAGAACGAGACACAGGATGGGAGAGGGGGGGGGCGAAGAGGCACGTTTATTGTCTGCCGGGTTTAGGCAGGGACAAGGCTCTCGTACAGGCGGTGGGCATGGCAGGGTCGTGATTCCCGCACTGGCGGTGGTCTTGGCAGGGTCGTGGTAAGTGTACAGGTGTGGTCCAGGCAATGGGAGGGAGGTCAAAACACTTGTAGTGGTAGGACGATCTGGCATCGTCTGGAGAGCCGAGTGGCTTCTTATCGTGGCCGAGATGGGTTGATCGGCCTGATTGGAGATGCAGGTCAGGTGTGAGCTCTGGAGAGCTCCAGGTGAGGTCGATGAACCAGATGAGCTAGGTAAGGCAGTGGGAGCGGCCTGACGAGGGAGGGGCTGACCAGGCAGGGATGTGACAAATAAATCCATCCATTATCCGATCCGCTTATCCTGCTCTCAGTGTCGTGGGACTCTGGAGCCTATCCCAGCAGCCATTGGGTTGCAGGCGGGGAAACATCCTGGACAGGCCGCCAGGTCATCACAAGGCTGTTTTTGCTGTTTTTTTAATTACTTTTGCAAATATTGAGGTTAGAGTAAGTCCTATATTGTCCTGTTAGGAACTGTTGAGATATAACACCAGTGTATTTGTATGACTATGTGTTACTGTGTACTATTATTTTGTTTACGACTTTGTTTGTCCACAAGTGGGCGGTGTTGCGCTTGCATGCGCGGATTGATTACGTCACTGAGACGCCGTTCATTTTCTTCATCTCCCCAAACTACCGAATAAACGGAGGCTGCATTTTTTTCCCTCCAGCAGAAGTTCGGTAGTCAGTACGATTCTTTATAACGGTTTAATAATCCACTTCATCTGCGCAGAGATAGACATAAAGTATTAGTCTAGTCTTCTAACAGGTTATGGGCCCAGATAACGTTGGATTATTTAGTAGTTTGATAAAAGAAGTACACGAAGTGTGATAACCTCGGATGGCGGGATGCGCGCAGGTTAGCACGGAGTAGCAAGTTAGCAAGTGTGAAGCTAGTTAGCATCGAGAGAAGCTATCGGGAAGCTAACGGAACGCTAAGCTAAGCTAACGCTACCTAGGGAGATGGAGCGAAAGAAGAGCAGGTGGCCCACATTCAACGGACAGGCCGATGAGTATGAACTGTGGGAAGAGCGAATGCTCTGTTGCATGCATGGTGTGGGGCTGAAAACCACCATTCTTACCGAGCCCGCGGGACCTTTGACAGCGGAAGAGCAGGCCCTAGACGAGGAGCGGAACGCGGACGCCTACTGCGTATTGGCGCCTTTATTGGACAACACAAGCTTGGGACTGATCTTCAGAGAAACGAAGAACAGCGGTAGAGAGAGTCTACGGGTGTTGCGGGAACATTACATTGGTAAGGGCAGACCCCGGATTGTCACTCTGTATGTAACATTGACTGGGCTAAAGAAAGCTGATAATGAGACGATAACCGAATACATTATCCGAGCTGAACAAATCATTACGTCTCTCAAAGGGGCGGGAGAAGCACCGAGTGAGGGACTAATGACGGCCATGGTGATGAGGGGGTTACCCGAGAGATATAAGCCATTCACTCTAATGGTGACACATGGCGACAGTGAGTTGACATTGGGACAATTTAAGGCCAAATTGAGAAACTTTGAGGCGGCAGAAGATGTAGCTAATGCTACAGCATCGGACAAGACGTCCGAGAGGGTGATGAAGGCCCACGCAGCGCCTAAGAAAAAGCCAGTGAAACGCTGTGAGGGAGAAGATGATCAAACGGTGTGCTGGCGATGCGGTGACAAAGGCCATCGGAAATCGGACTGTACACGCAGCGTGTGGTGCAGCTTCTGCCGGATCAAGGGTCACACGGACAAAGTGTGCAAGAAGAAGGACTGCGCTGATGGAGCCAGATGTGCACGCGAGCAAGGTGGCAGCGGCGGCGGTGGTCACGGAGCAGGTCGAGGTCAGGGACCGGGGAATACTGCGGAAGAAGAGAACTACATCTTCAGAGTGCAGGCTGGAGAGACCAGCTCAGCAGGACCAGGACGACGGCAACAGTTCAAACCAGGAATGATTGTGGACTGTGGGGCTTCTTCCCACATAGTCAATGATAAGAAGAAGTTCAAGAGCTTTGACAGCTCGTTCGTGCCAGAGAAACACTGCATGGAGCTGGCGGACGGTAAGCGCACCTTTGGTGTGGTGCAGGGCAGGGGAGATGCTACGGTATGTCTGCTCGACAGTGAGGGGCGACGGTGTAGAGTGACACTGCGGAACGCACTATATATTCCATCGTACCCCCAAGAGCTCTTCTCTGTGAAGTCTGCGACAGCACACGGAGCCAGTGTGTTCTTCGAAGAGGGCAGAGGTGCCCTGATGTCACCGGATGGTACCAGCTTTGACATTTTTGTACAGGGGAAAATGTACTATTTGCAAACTGAATGTGTTGTTGAAAAGTGCCATGTGAGCCATGATATAGAAACTTGGCATGAGATAATGGGCCACTGCAACTATGACGATATCATAAAGCTACAGGATATCACTGATGGTATGCATATAAAGGGTAAAGTGTGTAAACCTGACAAAGAGTGTGCAGTATGCATAGAAGGGAAGTTTACCCAAAACAGGAACAGGAAATCTACAGACAAAGCCAAGACACCACTGGAGTTGGTAAACACTGATTTAGCCGGTCCTGTGGCAAACGAGTCCATTAATGGTTTCAGGTACATGCAATCATTTACAGATGTGTGCACAGGGGCTGTGTGTGTTTATTTCTTAAAAACAAAGAGTGACACAGTGCAAGCGACCGAGAAATTTCTGGCAGATGTAGCTCCCTATGGGACAGTGAAATGCATAAGGTCAGATAATGGAACTGAGTTTACAGGCAAGGAGTTTCAAACCCTGTTGAGACGGAACAAAATAAGACATGAGACGTCCTGCCCATACTCTCCCCATCAAAATGGCGTTGCAGAGAGAGAAGGACGCACACTATTCGAGATGGCAAGGTGTATGCTAATAGATAGTGGTCTACCAAAAAGCCTCTGGCATTATGCTGTACAGGAGGCAGCCCACACCAGAAACGGATGCTTCAACAAGCACACAGGCACTACACCATACACGGCATGACAGGAAAAAAGTGCAACATGGCTAGAATGCAAAAGTTCGGGGCAGAATGCTATGCTTACCAGCAGGACAAGGGAAAGTTAGATTCTAGATGTGAGAGGGGGCGTTTTGTAGGACATGACAAGAACAGCCCGACCTACCTAGTCTACTACCCTGACCAAGAGAAAGTACAGAAACACAGACTAGTTAAGTTTATACACAAGGCAACTAGTGAAAATTATACTAAGACACCAGGTCTGCACCCAGAAGACTGGGTAAGAGAGAGAAA
Source organism: Lampris incognitus (assembly GCF_029633865.1). NCBI lineage: Eukaryota > Metazoa > Chordata > Actinopteri > Lampriformes > Lampridae > Lampris > Lampris incognitus. Next base: position 42,568,955 of record NC_079226.1, read on the forward strand.
GTCTGTTGAGACAGCTGCAACTCAGCCTAGAGTACAGACTGACGGTACACCGTCAGCACCCGAGGATGATGACGAGGAGCACCCAAGGGTGACATCACAAGCCTCAGCCAGTGGGAGGTACCCCCAAAGGGAACGCAACCCTCCGAGATACCTGATTGACTATAGTCAGGGCGACAGTGACGACAGCTCACTCACTACTATAGATTATGCATACAGGGCAGTGTGCGGTGTCCCTCTGACCTTTAAAGAGGCCATGGAATCGCCAGAATCAGAAAAGTGGTCCAGGGCAATGGACGAGGAAATGGAGTCTCTAAGAGACAACAAAACATTCACCCTTACGAAATTGCCAGAGGGCAAGAAAACAGTGGGAGGAAGGTGGGTGTATTCGATAAAGACAGATATAGACGGACACGACAAGTACAAGGCTAGATTTGTAGCAAAGGGATATAGCCAGAGAGCTGGGGTGGATTATGGGGAGACATTTTCGCCGACAGCCAACCTAACAAGTGTTCGAGTGCTTCTACAGAAGGCGGCTCAGTATGACTTGATTTTACACCAGATGGATGTAAAGACGGCCTATGTTCATGCCCCCATAGACTATGACATATACATAGAACAACCTGAGGGTTATATTGAGAAGGGAGAAAAACTAGTGTGTAAACTAGAGAAGTCAATCTACGGCCTCAAGCAGTCTGGCCGCAATTGGAACTTACTGTTACACGAGTGTTTGACAGGTGATGGTTTTACACAAAACCAATCAGACCATTGTGTGTACTCCAAGGAGTCACAGGAAAGGATGTCATTGGTGTATTGCCCTACAGACGAAATGGTTGCGGGTGTAATGACGAAGCCCGCATCCAAGGTAAAACTGAAGACATTTGCTAAGGCAATGTTTGGTGTGTGAAATGTGAGTGGTATGGGTTATACCAAGTTTCTTTTCATTTGTTCTATGAATAAGAAAAGGTATACAGTAAGCACGTGATTCATAAGTGGGAGTGTTGAGATATGACACCAGTGTATTTGTATGACTATGTGTTACTGTGTACTATTATTTTGTTTACGACTTTGTTTTTCCACAAGTGGGCGGTGTTGCGCTTGCATGCGCGGATTGATTACGTCACTGAGACGCTGTTCATTTTCTTCTTCTCCCCAAACTACCGAATAAACGGAGGCTGCATTTTTTCCCTCCAGCAGAAGTTCGGTAATCAGTACGATTCTTTATAACGGTTTAATAATCCACTTCATCTGCGCAGAGATAGACATAAAGTATTAGTCTAGTCTTCTAACAGGAACTCAAGTACACTTGAGACAATCTGGTCTCTGAAGACAACAAGAGAAGATGTTCTGCACCACTTCCAGTCACAACCAGTACATTGTACTGACTGTACACAATGTTTTTATGACCAGTCTGGGTATTTGTCAGAGAAGATATTTTAATCTACACTCTCACTAAACACATTATTTATTATGATTCATATTATTTATTATGATTCACATTATTTATTATAATTCATATAATTTATTATGATTCATATTATTTATTATAATTCATATTATTTATTATGATTCACATTATTTATTTTAATTCACATTATTTATTATGATTCACGTTATTTATTATAATTCACATTATTTACTATAATTCATATTATGTATTACGATTCACATTATAATTCATGTTATTTATTATAATTCACATTATTATGATTTACATTATTATAATTCACTTTATTATAATTCACATTATTTATTATGATTCATATTATTTATTATAATTCACATTATTAATTATGATTCATATTATTTATTATAATTCTCATTATTTATTATGATTCACATTATTATAATTCACATTATAATTCATATTATTTAATATAATTCACATTATTATGATTCACATTATTTTTTATAATTCACATTATTATAATTCATGTTATTTATTATAATTCACATTACTTATTATAATTTACATTATTTATTATGATTCACATTATTTAGTATTATGGCGGCACGGTGGTGCAGTGGTTAGCGCGGTCGCCTCACAGCAAGAAGGTCCTGGGTTCAAGCCCCGGGGTAGTCCAACCTTGGTGGTGGTCCTGGGTCGTCCTGTGTGGAGTTTGCATGTTGTCTGTGTGGGTTTCCTCCAGGGGCTCCGGTTTCCTCCCACAGTCTTAAGACATGTAGGTCAGGTGACTTGGCCGTACTAAACTGTCCCTAGGAGTGTGTGTGTGTGTGTGTGTGTGTGTGTGTGTCTCTCAGCCCTGTGATGGCCTGGCGGCCTGTCCAGGGTGTCTCTCTGCCTGCTGCCCAATGGCTGCTGGGATAGTCTCCAGAGTCCCGCGAACCTGAGAGCAGGATAAGTGGTCAAGATAATGGATGGATGACCTATTATATTTCACATTATTTATTATGATTATTATTTATTCTGATTATTATTATTATTATATTTCACATTATTTATTCTGATTATTATTCTGATTATTATTTATTATGATTCACATTATTTATTATGTTTATTATTTATTATGGGTGACATTATTTATTATGATGCGTGTACACACAAACACTCAGCAGGAATACAATAACAAAGAGTGCTTTGATTATTTGTGTAAACAGTTAAAATAATGTGTTAATGTCAAACTGTTCAGTTGAAATAGACATGTCCAGTTGTCTTATAGAGCTCTTATCACGTGACGTAGAAGCTGCGTTTTAAACAAGATGCACGTGCAGAACATGTGGCAAAACAAATACAGTACACGAGGACACCTACACATTCATGAACATATTGATAGATGAGCTCCAACCTGTGACTAAATCAACACAAAACAAACAGAAGAAGAATATTAGATCAACACCCGTTGCTGTATTGTGTCTTGTTGTCTCCATCAGATGCCTGTGAACTCACACTGGACCCAAACACAGCACACAGACGCCTCCTTCTGTCTGAGAACTACAGAAAGGTGACATGGGTGATGGAGGAGCAGTCGTATCCTGATCATCCAGACAGATTTGACTCCTGGACACAGGTTCTAAGTAGCGAGAGTCTGACTGACCGCTGTTACCTGGAGGTACAGTGGGAAGGAGTTGTTGATATAGGAGTGACTTACAGAAGAATCACAAGGAGAGGAGGAGGTAAAGACGGTCATCTTGGATATAATGAAAAGTCCTGGAGTCTGATGTGTACTAGTGATAGATACACTGCCTGTCATAATGGTAGAGGCACAAAGATAAGTATCTCCCCCTCCTCCTCTGACAGAGTAGGAGTGTATCTGGACTGGTCTGCTGGAACTCTGTCCTTCTACAGAGTCTCTTCTGACACCCTGACACGCCTCCACACCTTCACCTCCACATTCACTGAACCTCTCCATGTTGGGTTTAGGGTGATGTCACGTCACTCCTCAGTGTGTGTGTGTGTGTTAGATAGAGGAGGTAGAGACGCCTCCTGTGTCCTGGAGGAACACTCACACTCCTGCTGACATGATAGATCACTCTGTACACACACACACACACACACACACACACACACACACACACACACACACACACACACACACACACACACACAGGTGTAGTTGGGTCCGAGGTGTTTGTGTTATGTACCCAAACTAACACACATATCCAAACTAACACACATATCCACACTAACACACATACCCAAACCAACACACATATCCACACTAACACACATACCCAAACCAACACACATATCCACACTAACACACATACCCAAACCAACACACATATCCACACTAACACACATACCCAAACCAACACACACATCCAAACTAACACACACATCCAAACTAACACACATACCCAAACCAACACACATATCCACACTAACACACATACCCAAACTAACACACATACCCAAACTAACACACTGCCCTTTGCAATACACAATGAAAATGCATAGATTCAACTTCCAGTAGCAAAGTAAGCAGGAATTGCCAAAGGGTTGAGCTTTGAATATTTTGAGGGATTAAATCATGCTTTACGTTATGATCTTTTAAGATTTTTGATACCTTCTCCACACAATTTCTTTATTAATTTTACGGTGAATCATGTTCTTTTTTTATCACTTTAGTTTTTATTGATGTTTTTAGGTCAATCATCCGTATTCAGAAGTAAACATTGAATTATCTACATTTACTTGCACACAAGCCCAACAGGGCAACTCAAAACAAACAAACAAAAAAACACACAAAAAAAATGAACTACATGAGCTTCCTGTGTTTCGTCTAACTTTCCAGTCTTAAGTGTTGTCATGAATTATGTTGTCGCGTGTTTGCTCCTTAAACCATGTCCATTTCTTCCACTGGTCTTCCATCCGAGGTACTGTAAGTCTCAATCGATGAGTCAGTTTCTCCATTGTATGAATGTCTTCCACTATTTCCAGCTATTGTCCTTGTGTGGGGGCGTCCACCTGGCACCATTTTCTTGTGATTGCCTTCTTAGCCGCAATCAGCAGTATCTTAACCAAACATCTATCACTTGGCCCTATATCGTCGTTTTTAGAATTACAGAAACAGAGGGTCATATAGCTCTTAGGGAAGTCATATCCCAGTACCTTTTGTATTGCATCATGAACCATCTCCCAAAACATCGCTATCTTATTACATTTCCAAAATATATGCGAGTGGTCTACATCCTCTGTTCCACATTTCCTCCAGCATGAAAGTTTGGTGCTGGAGTATCTATTTTTGATTTTTGGTGTAATAAAAAAACGTATCAGATTTTTCCAGGAGAATTCCCTCCATATCCCCGAACTAGTGGAGGATTGATGAACTTTCCACATATTCTGCCAGTCCTCCTCTGTAATTTCTGTGTCAAATTATAATTCCCATTTTTCTTTTATATACTATGTAGTTGAGTGGTTATTAGTTGTGAGAGCTTGATATAGTACAGATATAGTCCTAGATTTTCTCCCTTTATATGCGTTGATTATAATTTGAATCACACTGTTCACCTCCATGGAGGGTCCTCCCCTGATACGTTTGTTGTAATAATCCCTTAATTGTAAATATCTAAAGAAGTCATGATTCTCCAAATCAAACTTGTCTTTCATACCCTGAAAACTCTCCATCTCCCCTTTTTCCTCTAGAGTGCACCATGCTGTGATTCCCCAGTTAACCCACAGTTTAAAAACAGTGTCATGCCTCGCTGGAGTAAAGTCTCTATCATATGCTACCCATCTCAATAACTGTATCTCATCTTGTAATTTGTTGATTTTAATCAATTTAAACCATAACCCCAGTGTAAATAATGTGACTGAATCCACGTGGGTTTTTGTTTTCTTGTATACTTCTTTATCCCCTAAAATATTCTGGATAGGGTACCACCATATTCCCTTTCCATGACTTTCCACTTGGCCATGTAATCTTGCCTACGCCAGTCAACAGCATATCTCAGCTGGGCAGCTTTGAAATATTCTTTTAGATTTGGTAAACCCATACCTCCCTTTTCCTTTGAGAGTTGGAGAGTTTCATACCTTACTCTGGGCTTCTTCCCTCCCCAAATAAATCTAGATTTTGTCCTATCCCACCTATCAAATTGAGCTTGAGTCACCTCTACAGGCAACGATTGGAATAGGTAAAGAAGCCTTGGTAGAATATTCATTCTGTCTCAATTCTTGAGCTGAAGTCAAGTGGCAGAGTGGACCATCTATCAGTATCCTTTTGCATCACATCGTTGATCTTGCCGTAATTTGCTTTATGTAATTTAGACAATTCCTTGGTAATGTAAATTCCCAAATATTTGATTTTGTTTAGATTCCAATTAAAGTCAAATTTTCCCTTGAATTCTGTGGTTGGAGTATAATTGAGAACTAGAACCTGTGTTTTTGAGATGTTAATTTTATATCCAGATAAATGACCATGTAACCCACATGATTACATGTACCCTGTGACGTATATAAGTTCCACGAGTAGCCTCTAGGAGGCACACGAGCTACAGAGTTTAAACCATGCAAACAACCATCGACAATAGAGAAGGGAAATACGGATATTTAGAAATACGGACAACTTTGACTATGGATACCTGAATTATTGATATTTGAACTACGGATATTTGAGCTGCAGGACATTTGAACTACGACAAAAAAGATCCCTCACACGAAGCTTCCTTGGTGAGCCGCTAGCCAAAGCTAAAAAGTAAACAGCTTTCTGTGTTCCATGTAATCATAGCCATTTACGTAGGATATCTTGATTTTATCCAAAGACAGATGATCTCCCATTGAAGGAAGAAGGAAGACTCTTTTCTCTTGTGTTTTGTACGCTGCTGGAATCCTGACTGGTTTTTTAGTACCCCGAACAACCCCCCTTGCTACACCCTTTTGGAACCCTTGGATACCCCCTTTGGATTGCCCCCATCATCGCCCTGGATTTGGATTCATCATCATCGCCTCTACATTAACTTGCCCCTGTGATTGTGGTAGGATCTGGACATTGCACCTTGCACAGATTGGAAGACTGAATCATTCCCCCTTTTCTTTTCTTTATTATTTTCTTTGAGTGCACTCATACTTTATTTTGGATTATTTTCTTTAATTTGTTAGTGTAGAATATGGCTGCATAAGTAATATATTAGAAGGGTATAAAATAGAATATAGATAGATATAGACAATAAATAGAATATTAGGAAGAACTTTTAAAAAGTATAATAGAGTAAAATATATATATATATATATAACACATCTAATTTAGTATTGATATTGAAATAACTACTTTGAACTGTTGAAATAAATTGTTTTTTTTATTGTAAACTATACCCACGAGTGTGTGTGTTGTCTTTGGGGTGAGTACTAGAATCCGGTCTAGAAAAAAACCTACACCAATCTCCACTGAACTTAGACATTAGACTGTAAACTGTCCCTGCGCAAGCATAGGCCCATTCCCCTGTCGTGCAGGTTACAGAAAGTTGGCGAGCTAGCCAGGAGTGAACAAAACTATCCTGCCCACAAGCAAGAGTACCTCGCCTTGAAATGGGCCATCTGTGAGAAATTCCATGATTACCTCTATGGAACAGAATTTCAGGTTTTAACAGACAATAACCCCCTAACTTATGTGTTGACCACAGCAAAGCTTGATGCAGCAGGACATCGCTGGTTAGCCGCTCTGTCAACCTACAGATTCACCATAAAGTATAGGGCTGGGATCAGCAATCAAGATGCCGATGGGTTGTCCAGAAGACCCCAGAGTCCGTCAGAAGAAGATGAGGAGTTCACGCAGGAGAAAGCGAGGATAGAAGAGCTGAAGCAAAGGGTTTTGGATGGAGAAAGCAAAACTGTTTCTGGTGACATGCTGTCTGCTTTATGTCAACGCCACTCTGTGACCACTTTGGCTGACTATTTGCAGCCAGAACTCCCCATTCTTGCTGAATCCTTAGCTTTAGATGCTTCTGCCATCCCTGATGACTTTGTGTTCTCTGGACAAGGCACCCTCCCTGGAATGAATCACAATGACTGGTATCAGTCTCAAAGACAGGATCCATCTATCAGACGTGTGATCAGTTTCATTCAAGGAAACCGAAAACCCACTTTTCAAGAGATGTCCTCTGAACTGTCAGAAGTCAAGCTGCTCCTTAGAGAATGGAATAGACTAGAGCTTATAGATGGAGTACTGTTCAGGAAATGTCTTGATCGTGGGAATCAGATCTATCAGCTGGTGCTGCCTAGTAGCCACAGAGAAAGAGCATTGCAAGGCCTTCATGATGAAGTCGGTCATCTTGGCGCTCAGCGTGTCCTTCATCTTGTTTGTTCCAGATTTTTCTGGCCAAAGATGTTTCAGTCTGTTGAACAGAAGTGTAGGACTTGTGAAAGATGCGTGAGGCGGAAAGCCAATTCCCAGCATGCTGCTCATATGGAGAATATACAGACCAGTTATCCCCTTGAACTGGTGTGTATGGATTACCTCTGTATTGAGCCTGATAGTAAGGACACTAGAAACATCCTCGTCATCACAGATCACTTCACCAAGTTTGCCGTTGCCATCCCCACGAAAGACCAAAAGGCGAATACGGTTGCCAAAACACTGTGGGAAAACTTCATTGTACAGTATGGTTTTCCAAGTCGCCTTCTCAGTGACCAGGGGAGAGATTTTGAATCCCACACCATCAAGGAGTTGTGCTGTCTGATTGGAACCGAAAAGATCAGAACCACGCCATACCATCCACGTGGAAACCCTGTCGAGAGATTTAACAGGACCCTTCTCAGCATGCTCGGGACACTAGAAGACAAGGATAAATATCATTGGAGGGACTTTGTCAAACCGCTAGTCCATGCATACAATTGCACGAAAAATGACACCACAGGCTACTCTCCATATGAATTGTTGTTTGGTAGACAGCCAAGACTACCCATTGATCTGGTTCTAGGCCTTACACCAGACCAAATTGGATTCAAGTCGCATTCGGAGTATGTTAAACATCTTCGACAGCGCCTCCAAGACAGCTATGCACTTGCTTCTGAAAGCTCTAAGAAGATGGGAGAGAAGAATAAAGCCAGGTTTGATAAAAAGATCAGAGCCGCAGAACTTGTTACCGGAGATAGAGTCCTGGTGAAGAATGTCAATTTAAGAGGAAAACATAAACTTGCGGACAGATGGGAAAAGGAAGTCCATACTGTGGTGAAGAGGATGGGAGATGGCCCAGTGTATGTCGTCAAGCAAGAACAGGGTGAAGGTCCACACCGTACCCTTCACAGAGACCTTCTTCTGCCCTGCGGCTTTCTACCTGTTACAGATAAAGTCTCAGAACCTGACACAAACTTACCAACAAGGAGGCTGAGACGCAGGGAAACAGTCTCGCAGCAGACCAGGCACGACAATATTGTTGACCCAGATATGCCCAGCAGTGACGAGGATGAGGATTGCTATCCACAGATCTCCACAAGGTTTCCCCAAAGCATTAGGACAACCACACAGGCCACCCCTCTAGCACGTGCCACGGAACTGTTGAACCCAGTCGGGTTGAATCCAAGTCCGTCGGAGTTCTCCCAATCTGATAGTCCACTCCTTAGTGAAGTACCCCATACCCCTGGGTCTGTTCACAATCAGTTACTTGAAAAGAAACCAATTGGGCGTGAGACAGAAGTAGTCACAGATGAATTCTCTCAACCTGTTCGAAGACACTTACCTGAGGGAGACCCCGCATCATCTACTACTGTTGTACCTCAATTTGGACCTATTGAAGGACGTTCACCTGAAAACAACCCACTTGAACCCGAGAGTGCACCGCCCACTGGTGTGACAGGCCAGGCTGACCTGTCTGACGGAAACCCGTCTGAGAGCGAACCGATCAGAAGATCTATCAGAGAAAGACATCCCCCTGAGAGACTCTGTTATGGTGAACTAGGAAGACCTTTAGTCCTAGCCATGGCCTCATTTTTCGAAAGTTTGGGCAGAAATGTCCCTGATTCTTCTAGAGTGCCCTCTGCAAGACCATACAGTGTTTAGACGCATGCAGAGACTGATGCGGTTTAGAGAGGGAGAATGTAACCCACATGATTACATGTACCCTGTGACGTATATAAGTTCCACGAGTAGCCTCTAGGAGGCACACGAGCTACAGAGTTTAAACCATGCAAACAACCATCGACAATAGAGAAGAGAAATACGGATATTTAGAAATACGGACAACTTTGACTATGGATACCTGAATTATTGATATTTGAACTACGGATATTTGAGCTACAGGACATTTGAACTACGACAAAAAAGATCCCTCACACGAAGCTTCCTTGGTGAGCCGCTAGCCAAAGCTAAAAAGTAAACAACTTTCTGTAACCTGCACGACAGGGGAATGGGCCTATGCTTGCGCAGGGACAGTTTACAGTCTAATGTCTAAGTTCAGTGGAGATTGGTGTAGGTTTTTTTCTAGACCGGATTCTAGTACTCACCCCAAAGACAACACACACACTCGTGGGTATAGTTTACAATAAAAAAACCAATTTATTTCAACAGTTCAAAGTAAAGTTATTTCAATATCAATACTAAATTAGATGTGTTATATATATATACAATACCGTTCAAAAGTTTGGGATCACCCAAACAATTTCGTGTTTTCCATGAAAAGTCACACTTATTCACCACCATATGTTGTGAAATGAATAGAAAATAGAGTCAAGACATTGACAAGGTTAGAAATAATGATTTGTATTTGAAATAAGATTTTTTTTACATCAAACTTTGCTTTCGTCAAAGAATCCTCCATTTGCAGCAATTACAGCATTGCAGACCTTTGGCATTCTAGCTGTTAATTTGTTGAGGTAATCTGGAGAAATTGCACCCCACGCTTCCAGAAGCAGCTCCCACAAGTTGGATTGGTTGGATGGGCACTTCTTTGAGCAGATTGAGTTTCTGGAGCATCACATTTGTGGGGTCAATTAAACGCTCAAAATGGCCAGAAAAAGAGAACTTTCATCTGAAACTCGACAGTCTATTCTTGTTCTTAGAAATGAAGGCTATTCCATGCGAGAAATTGCTAAGAAATTGAAGATTTCCTACACCGGTGTGTACTACTCCCTTCAGAGGACAGCACAAACAGGCTCTAACAGGTACTATTTAATGAAGATGCCAGTTGGGGACCTGTGAGGCGTCTGTTTCTCAAACTAGAGACTCTAATGTACTTATCTTCTTGCTCAGTTGTGCAACGCGGCCTCCCACTTCTTTTTCTACTCTGGTTAGAGCCTGTTTGTGCTGTCCTCTGAAGGGAGTAGTACACACCGGTGTAGGAAATCTTCAATTTCTTAGCAATTTCTCGCATGGAATAGCCTTCATTTCTAAGAACAAGAATAGACTGTCGAGTTTCAGATGAAAGTTCTCTTTTTCTGGCCATTTTGAGCGTTTAATTGACCCCACAAATGTGATGCTCCAGAAACTCAATCTGCTCAAAGAAGTGCCCATCCAACCAATCCAACTTGTGGGAGCTGCTTCTGGAAGCGTGGGGTGCAATTTCTCCAGATTACCTCAACAAATTAACAGCTAGAATGCCAAAGGTCTGCAATGCTGTAATTGCTGCAAATGGAGGATTCTTTGACGAAAGCAAAGTTTGATGTAAAAAAAATCTTATTTCAAATACAAATCATTATTTCTAACCTTGTCAATGTCTTGACTCTATTTTCTATTCATTTCACAACATATGGTGGTGAATAAGTGTGACTTTTCATGGAAAACACGAAATTGTTTGGGTGATCCCAAACTTTTGAACGGTAGTGTATATATATATTTTACTCTATTATACTTTTTAAAAGTTCTTCCTAATATTCTATTTATTGTCTATATCTATCTATATTCTATTTTATACCCTTCTAATATATTACTTATGCAGCCATATTCTACACTAACAAATTAAAGAAAATAATCCAAAATAAAGTATGAGTGCACTCAAAGAAAATAATAAAGAAAAGAAAAGGGGGAATGATTCAGTCTTCCAATCTGTGCAAGGTGCAATGTCCAGATCCTACCACAATCACAGGGGCAAGTTAATGTAGAGGCGATGATGATGAATCCAAATCCAGGGCGATGATGGGGGCAATCCAAAGGGGGTATCCAAGGGTTCCAAAAGGGTGTAGCAAGGGGGGTTGTTCGGGGTACTAAAAAACCAGTCAGGATTCCAGCAGCGTACAAAACACAAGAGAAAAGAGTCTTCCTTCTTCCTTCAACGGGAGATCATCTGTCTTTGGATAAAATCAAGATATCCTACGTAAATGGCTATGATTACATGGAACACAGAAAGCTGTTTACTTTTTAGCTTTGGCTAGCGGCTCACCAAGGAAGCTTCGTGTGAGGGATCTTTTTTGTCGTAGTTCAAATGTCCTTTAGCTCAAATATCCGTAGTTCAAATATCAATAATTCAGGTATCCATAGTCAAAGTTGTCCGTATTTCTAAATATCCGTATTTCTCTTCTCTATTGTCGATGGTTGTTTGCATGGTTTAAACTCTGTAGCTCGTGTGCCTCCTAGAGGCTACTCGTGGAACTTATATACGTCACAGGGTACATGTAATCATGTGGGTTACAACCATATAGTTCTAGTAGCTTCATTAGTTGAGGGAGTGATGTATGTGGTTGCTCAAGATAGGCTATGACATCATCAGCAAATAGCCCCACCTTGTGGACAGTGCCATTCACTGTCACTCCATTAATTCCTTCATTTTGGCGAATGGCCTCCGCTAAAGGCTCAATGAATAACGCGAACAGTGTGGGAGACAAACAGCATCCTTGTCTTGTCGACCTCTGCAAACTGAACTTGTCCGTTAAACTCCCGTTTATTTTAATCCGAGCATTAGGTTGTTGATATAATGTTTTAATGCACTGTATTGACTTATTGCTGAACCCTAGTCGTTCCAATACTGCATACAAAAAATTCCAAGACACCCGATCGAATGCTTTTTCTGCATCTAAACTTACTAATAGTGTAGCTTGTTTTCTCTTACTCGCTTGATCAACAATATGCATTGTCCTTCTGGTATTATCATGCGTTTGTCTTTCTCTCATGAATCCTGTTTGATCTTCATCTATCAAATCACCTATGAATGAGTTTAACCGTTTGGAGATAATTGTCGTATATATTTTATAATCTACATTTAATAATGACATAGGTCTGTAGTTCCCACAATATTCTTTATCCTTTCCCAGTTTTGGAATGACTGTGATTATTGCCTCTGACCATGATGGTGGTATCTTATTATTGTGAAGTGTCCAATTGAAGGATCTCAGAAGTATCGGTGCCAGCTCTTCTCTAAACACTTTGTACCATTCTGCAGTGTATCCATCGCTGCCCGGGCTTCTATTGTTTCTCAAAGAATTTATTGCAGCTATCACCTCTTCCATCTTGATGTCAGCTGTTAATTTGTCATTTTGGAGCTGTCCAATTGAGGGTAAATCTAATGAATTCAAAAAGGTATTAATTTCCGCTTCGGGTGCAGGTGTGGGTTGTAGCTCTTTATAATATCCCAAAAATATGTCCTCTATGCTTTCTGGTATATTCGTTAACTCATTTGAATGGGGGTCTCTGATCTTATGTATATGGCCAACTGCTTGCTGTTTGCGAATACGTTTTGCCAACAGTTTAGTTGCGCGCGGGCCTGTTTCATAATATCTTTGTTTGAGAAACAAGCTTTTTTTCTCAACTTCATCTAACAGTTCTTTAGTAATGTCTGACTTAGCCGATTTGATTTGCTCCAACACCACAGGGTTTCCCGCAGTCTGGTATTCCCTCTCCACTTCTCTTAAACTGTCCGTATTCTTTCTGGATATAATTGATCTTGCCTTTTTGATCAATGCTGAATGCGCTATTAACTTTCCCCTGATGACCGCCTTCATGGCATCCCAAAATATTGTTGGGTCTACTTCCCCATTGCTGTTTTCTTCTAGACATGTCCGAATATCCGTCTTTAACATAATCTTACTCTGCTCACTATTCAGTAGACCCACATTAAACCTCCAAACCGTATTTCGCTTTCTACAATTCAAATTAATTTCTACATATACTGGATTGTGATCTGAGATATCCGCCCCTCCAATCCCACACTCCTTTACTCTGTAAATATCGTCTTTGCTCATAAGGAAATAGTCTATCCTTGAATGAACTTTATGTACAGCTGAGTAATGTGTATAGTCTTTTTCCTGAGGGTGTAATTGTCTCCACACATCATCCATCCCCATCTCTTCCAGTGATATATTTACAAACCGAGTGACCTGTGATTGATTCCTTTTGATACTGGTCGTATCCATTTTGTGATTCAAAACGACATTCAAATCTCCCCCACAAATCAAGACCCCCCCTCTGACTCGTTTGCTATCTCGTCAAACAAGGATTTAAAAAATCTTTTATCACTTTCAGGAGGGGCGTATATATTTACCAATGTCACTGGTTTGTTCTCTAACCTCCCCTTCACTATAATATATCTCCCCTCCTTGTCTCCAACCTCCCTATCATAACCGAATTGAGTTTTGTTTGATATTAAAATTGCAACACCTCTCCTGCGCCCTTCCTTGTAGGAGCTATAATATGAATGTCTGTACCCATATTTCTTAAGTTTCCCATGCTCTGTCTGTGTTAAATGGGTCTCTTGGAGGAATATGATTTGTACATCCTCCTTTTTTAGCTTAATCATAACCTTTTCCCTCTTCTTTACCATATTTAGACCATTAACATTCAGCGACATTATTTTAGTAGTGTGAACCATCTAGACATCTTGATACTCTTTTTCCATATATTCCCACGGAGCTCCAAACAAAAAAACTACAAATATAAAACACATTAATCAACAACAAAAATAACTTCCAACTAAAGGGGCCTAACCACCCCGAGTCCCCGTTGGTAGGTGAAGGGGAAATCCTTTTCAGAAAGGGCCCCACTCTAGACTTGACATTTTGCCCATCACATGGGATAGGCCTTACAGCCTTGTCTAGGCATGTCCAACGTTTGGCAGCCGTATAGCCTACCTCTCTCCGTGGCATGTGATGACAAAGCCTTTTGTAATGGAGCTCAACTCAGTCAGAAGGATACCAATCCTACTTTCTCCGATAGGCCCGGAGCTTCTCTTTCGCTCGCTGTGCAGCTTCACGTCCTCCTTTCGCGCCTTGGACTCGTTGCCACCCTGCTCGCGTCCCAGTCGCCTCCACCTGCTCTGTGGCCGTGGTTGCCGTGTCATCGTCTGGTATCTCGATGTCGCAGCCTCTCGTCTTCATGTCCATCGCAGCTTCCCTGGCATTGTCGTATGTCTTCGTTCCGTTGTTCCAGTGGATCCTTATTTTGGCGAGGGGTGTCTGGAAACGAATTCCTTTACCCTTGAGCACTTTCTTAATGCCCAAATATGATTTTCTTTTCCGGACCACTTCAGCTGCGTCATCGAGATCAAAGTAAATACGTTTGTCCCCTATCTCTATCTTATTCTTTTCCCATGCTTTCTTGAGAATAATTTCTTTTATATCAAACTGTTGAAAGTTCACCACTATTGACCTGGGGGGAGCTGTCGGAGGGGGTTTCTGAGCGAGGGCTCTGTGAGCTCTTTGTATCTGGAGATTGGTCCCTTCTTCTAAGTCAAGTTGAGTATTCAAGAGTTGTTCCACGTACTGGGTAATGGAGCCTCCCTCCGTCTCCTCTGGTACACCAAAGATTCGAATATTGTTCCTCCTTGGCCTCCCTTCCAGATCCATTATTTTTTCTTGCATCTGGCGCGTTTGGGTCGACATGTCCATCAGCAGTTCTGTCGAGTCTGCCTGCCATTCCTCTAGCTCGGCTATGCGCTTCTGGGCCTCACTCATGTGCGCTTTCTGCGCCTGTATTTCGCCGTTGCTGTCTGCAAACTTCTGTGTCATCTCTTCTCGGAAGCAAGCAATCTCTTCCTTCACTTCCCTTTTCACCTCATCTTTGAGGCTGGCAAAGTCACCTCGTAGCTCTTGTTTGAATCCTTGTATCTCTTTAGCGATAGCTGCTAATCCGGCACGCAATGTCTCAGCTGTGGCCGCCGCCATTGTAGCTTCTTCAACCTCGTGTTTGCTACAACCTTGCTCCCACTGTTTCTTCGCTCCCTGTGTATCTGGTGCGTTACCCTTTTGGATTGTACGGCTACCTTTACTCGAATTACCTCCTCTTCTCATTTCTCCTTTTTTTGCGTCGAGTTTAGTGTTTTAGAGGATTTATTTTAGCCAACTTGCGAGAGGCAGAAAGTTGTGCTGCTATTCAAGTCGCCATCTTACCGGAAGTCGAATCATGTTCTTTTAGTGATTTGACCCCTTTGTTGATATCATATGCTCATTACTAAATTTGCAAAATGACCCTACCTACAATTTAGCAATGTCATTGCATTGAGCACGAGAATAAACACACAAAAAAGACAATTTGCAAATATCTGATATCCAAAAAAGCTTATTTTTTATGTTAAACATCAAGAGCTAAAATGAAAACTAATTCAGATTTGAACATTACTAAATTACAGCAGAGTACACTAACAGATGACTGAAACATGATGTATGTAGGTTGACAATATTTAGACTATTTATTTAATTAACATCAAACAATAAAAAGAGAGCCACATTAAAGGTGCAATGAGTAATCTTTACCTGAATATGACCTCTATAATTCAGCAATTTGGACGACCCCCCCCCCACCAAAAAAAACACCCCAAAACAAACCAGACCCTGGTCTGAGTCCCTCCCCAATCAAGCAAGACAAGTAAATTCAAACAGAAAGGTAGCAGATACCCAGCATGTTTGCCAACACCAAAGCCATTTATAGATACTTGTTTCTGCTATTGCTGCAGTTCTTTGAGGCCCGTGGATGTAAACAAAGTTCTTACTGGGTGTCAGAGGCCTTCAAAAAGCTACAAAACACTTAGCCCAGTTCATCTGGACACAACGTTTGTTGACAGATGTTTCATCACTCAACTAAGTGACCTCTTCAGTCTAAACTGACTGCAGGTACCGCCACCCTTATAAACAATACAGTTGCCTAATGACCGAAACCAACGACCAATTTTCATATGCAAATATGGGCGTGGACAGTATGGTAAAATGGCGACAGAGTACATCTGTTGTCATCTTACAATGCTGTGATTGCAGCTATTCCCCAATCCTCTGTGAATAGTACACATGGCCGTCGAAACTCTAGTTAAAGGTCACAACCATATTTACGCATGAAACTGGTCGTTGGTTTCGGTCGTTAGGCACTGTATTGTACCATGTTGTTTATAAGGGTGGGGATCCCTGCAGTCCGTTTAGACTGAAGATGTCACTTAGTTGAGTGATGAAACGTATCTGTCAATAAACGTTGTGTCCAGCTGAACTGATTCAACCTTCTTTGATTTTCTTATCTGGATTATTTAAGCATTTATCAAGACCCAGTTGTGTTTTGGCAGCAAAAATCTGTAGGTGCATGTGTTGTTTACTTCGTTTCAGTCTCATCAATTCAGCAACCCCTTCTTATACTTGTCATATTCCGCTTCAGGAAAGCGTAAATATTACACAATGCACCTTTAATTCCATCAGCCATACACCAACCAATATGATGGGAATAGAGGGACCTTATTCCCTGTATGTTGTTGGCCATTCACTGAAAGTCTTCCAAAATAATGGTAAGGGAATATCAATGTCCATCTTTTTATTACTCACTCTCATATACGGGGCTGTATTCTGAGCTGCCATTTCCATTACACCTATGCTTTCATTAATTCCCCTGTAAAGGTGTGACTGTAAAATATTGATGAACACCTCGACATCTTTATTCACATGCTCCATATTTATGCCATTATAAACCTCTTGAACCGTTGATTTGGCAAGGTCCTTAAAATCACCTAGACTTATCTTGATATCTTCAATTTTTTGTTTGGAAGATTGCAGAGTGTTTTGAGCTTCTAAATAAAAGCCATCAATTTGGGACGCAATCGCCATATTTTCAGATCTCAGGGAAGCAATAACCTCCTCTGCCTTAGTGGCACAAATCTGCAAGAGGTCACTAACTTTTTTCAATAATAATTCCACACTAAGGCCCTCCCAGCTATGCATTAACTGCACTATCTGATCCTGAATGGAATGCAAAGCAGATATCAGGTTTTCCATGATCTCCTTCCCATTAACAGTAACATTGGTTCCAGGTATGGTGAGCTCAGTTACTCTGATATGATTGGAAATAGTGTCACCAATGGCCACCATGAGGTCGACAAACCTTTGCATTACTCTGTCAATGACCATTGCTACGCAGCGATGAGCCCACTGATAGATCTCCAGGCCTGTAATCTTTTCTTTGGATCCAGGCAGAACAGATTTGGTGTCACTTGAAAACTTTGTAATTGCATCCAGCCAAAGCATAATGTTTTGTTCACTGCGCTTTGAAAGGTTTTTAGCCTTGATATTTATACTGTTTCTCAAATCCTGCATGTTGATGGACATAATGCTGTCAGAAGCCTTCATGAAGATGTTTTTCCCTTGATCCCTTAGCTCATCAATTGAATTTTGCAGTGTGTTCAGAGACACGGGGACCTCATGATAGGCTCTTTCTATGACATTGGAGACAGAGTTTTTCAACTTCATTCCAGCCCGATTCAGATCAAAGCCAAAGTGGGCAGTGTGATACTTGTTGATGAACTTAAGCACAGCTTCAGTAATGGCAGGCAACCTCTCCTTGGACCCTTCAAACATATCATGAAGGACTTCTAAGTTCCAGGAGGTCTGTAAACTCAACTTCTCAGCATTTCTCAGAGTGGCTTTGACAGTCATAATGTCAGTGTCCGTCTCTGGAGTTGACTTAAAGGCAAGGGAAAAATTAGCAAGGATAAGAGTTAAAATAGTGGTAAATTGTAATGTAGTTTGTTAAAATGTTTTGGAGAGTTGTTTTTCCTTGACAACTATATGCAAATAAATTACTTCAGGTGCATCTTACCAAGTAACGACTGAACAGTTTTCCATACAATTGTGATGGAGACCTTCGCTGAAGGTGAAGACCAAGGAAACCAGACGATGGGGAAGACACAGATGCAGTGATTCCATCTTTGCGGGAAGCAAAGCGGAAGCTCGTATCAACAAAAGTTGGGCTTGTGATGTCAACATTCAGAGTATGATGTCGCAACCTGAAAAATAGAGAAAGTGTTTGCTTTTGATGGAAAATTGGTCAAAAGATGAACTTGGCTTACCTTTTGTCTTATCAAAACAAATTTTCCATTGGTTTTAAACACTGTGTTCTAATTCAGCCACTGAGGATGAACACACCAGTGCATTCTTAGTACTGGTTCCAAGCCCAGATAAATGAGGGCTGCATCTGGAAGGGCATCCGATGTAAAACCTTTGCCAAATAAAATATGAGGATCATAAATCAGAATTCCATACCGGATCGGTCGAGGCCCGGGTCACCAACAACCGATTGGTACTGTTGGGTGAAGGAGGAGGAGAGGGGGAAGGCATGTCCAGAGGCAGCGGGGGAGGAGGAAGGATAGGAGTGTGGAGGTGAGAGTCGGAACTTTGAGGGTTGGCACTATGACACGTTATTATAGATCCCACTGCTTTTCTGGGCAAGACACGCCCTGCGTAGCATCCAGGCGGTAGGATTCTAGGAAGACCCGCCCCTACTCTGCCTCTGATTAGCTAACCTTAACCCTAACTCCGCCCTAACCCTAACCTTAATCAACCCAACCAACAGAGGCAACGAGTACTGGCCAATCAGAGACAGAGTGCCCAGAAAAGCAGTGGGATCCATAATAACGCCACTATGACTGGTAAAGGGAGAGAGCTGGCTGATATGATGGAGAGAAGGAAGGTAGATATACTGTGTGTGCAAGAGACCAAGTGGAAGGGGAGTAAGGCCTGGAGCATCAGAGGAGAGTTCAAACTGTTCTACCATTGTGCAGATGGGAGGAGAAATGGGGTAGGGGTGAATGAAGAGTATGTCAACAGTGTGGTGGAGGGGAAGAGAGTGTCAGACAGAGTGAGGAGTATGACGCTGGAAATAAAAGGCGTGATGATTTGCATGCATGACAAAACCCCGGATAGGCCCCTCCTCGCGGTATTGACCGGACTTCACTTGTGGATTTGGCGTAACCTGGGCAGCACTCAGCTGGCTAAAGCCTAACGGGACAGTGAACTGGCGGTTATAAAAATCCCACACATCCCTGGCTTATAAGTGCCTAACAAGTGGGCAGTCCGGACTCCCAATCCAACCATCACTTGGGTGGAACCTGTGGCGGATCCCATCGTCTTCACTGTTGTGTTGCCATGGAACTAGATCCTCCCAGGCCAAGCAGCATGGACCAGCGTCGCGACCTGATCACCACTTTAATCAAGGCTTTAGCGAATGGCTCCGAGAGTTTTTTCTATCTCTTGGAATGGATCCTCGCACACGAGAGACGCCAACGATGATTAATGTTATCAGCACATATGCCCCATAAGTTGGGTGTGAGATGGAAGAGAAAGAAGAATTTTGGAGTGAATTGGATGAAGTGGTGAAGAACGTACCCAAGGGGGATCGAGTGGTGATTAGAGCCAACTTCAATGGGAATGTTGGTGAAGGGAATAGAGGTGATGGTGGTGGATTTTGCAAAAACGATGGAAATGGCTGTGGTGAATATGTATTTCAAGAAGAGGGAGGAACACAGGATGATGTATAAGAGTGGAGGAAAGTGCACACAGGTGGACTATATTTTATGTAGAAGGCTTGATCTGAAAGGGATTTGAGACTGCAAGGTGGTGACAGGGGAGAACGTAGCTAGGCTGCATCAGATGGTGGTCTGTAAAATAACTTTGGGGATCAAGAAGAGGAAGAAAGTGAAGTCAGCGCCAAGGATCAAATGGTGGAAGTTGAAGAAGGAAGACTGTTGTGTGGAGTTCAGTGAGGAGTTAAGACAGGCACTGGGTGGTGGTGGAGACTTTCCAGATGGCTTGGCAACCACTGCAGAAATAGTGAGGGAGACAACTAGGAAGGTTCTTAGAGTTTCAATCTGGACAGAGGAAAGAAGACAATGAGACTTGGTGTAATGAGGAAGTATAGCAAAGTATACAGATGAAGAGGATGGTAAAGAAGAAGTGGGATCATCAGAGAGATGAAGAAAGTAGACAAGAGTACAAGGAGATGCGGCATAAAGTGAAGAGAGAGGTGGCAAAGGAAAAGGTGTATAGTGAGTTGTACGAGAGGTTGGACACTACGGAAGGAGAAAAAAGGACTTGTACTGATTGGCTACACAGATGGAGCGAGCTGGGAAGGATGTGCAGCAAGTTAGGGTGATAAAGGATAGAGATGGAAATGTGCTGACAAGCGAGGAGAGTGTGCTAAGAAGGTGGAAGGAGTACTTTGAGGGGCTGATGAATAAAGTAAATGAGAGAGAGAGAAGGTTGGATGATGTGGGGATAGTGAGTCAGGAAGTGTGGTGGATTAGCAATGATAATTGCGGGCAGCTATGAAGAGGATGAAGAGTGGAAAGGCGGCTTGGTCCAGATGACACACTTATGAAGGCATGGAGGTGTTTAGGAGAGATGGCAGTGGAGTTTTTAACTAGATTGTTTGACACAATCTTGGAAAGTGAGAGGATGCTTGAGAAGTCGAGAAGAAGCATACTGGTACCGATTTTCAAGAATAAGGGTGATATGCAGCGCTATAGTAAGTACAGAGGTATCGCTTCCTGTGTGGGAAGATGGCGGCACGAATTCACATTTGCAGTGGCCTCACCCAGTACTGCCGATGCAGTGTCTTTGTCCACATCTGCGTCTAAACTTTTGTCTTCGTTTGTTGGGAATGTAACACCGTGCATTTGCACCCAATCGCAGAGAAGAGGCAGAGGCAGTTGATAAGTACTAAGCCGCTTTACTGGACTTCAGCAAACACACAAGCAAAAAACCCACCGCCACACAGTGCAGGCAAAAAATGCAAACAAGAATAAACATAAACTACTAAACTAAGAAAACACTCACACAGAGGAGGCAAGTGAAACACTCTCTCAAACAGAGGCAGACGAGGGTTCAGGAGACACGGGCTTCCACAGACTGATGCTAAGCTTCTCCGAGACTCGACGACCTATGTCTGCAAAGCACCCGGTCAAATAGTCCCCAGCACAGCTGCACCTAATCACAGGCCAATCAAGGGCAGGTGCCACTCATACTGGCTGACTGCAGGCTGATAGGGAGATGCATCGCCTGTTGGCTGCTGATCCTCTGGCCAGTGATCGTGTCAGGGAAAGCTGGTGCTGGATTGGCTGCGAGAGCTTGGTCTGCTACGCTGTGGGCCCAAGGGACCACGACCAGCTATACCCGAGGAGGTAACACCGAGGGCAATCTGACAGGACGCAGAAGTGGGGCAGGCTAAGCTAATTGCTAGCCCATGCAGACCGGCAGTTCAAATAACACCGACAGCGGTCTGGCGGCGGCCTCACCTGGCATTGACTGGTGTTTTTGATGTTGTCATGTGGAGTGCGGGGAGGTGTGTCAAAGGTGTCCGGCTGGGAGAGCTGGAGCTGGATCAGCTGGGAGGGCTTGGTCTGCTTCGTCCGGTTGCCACAGGGACCACGGCCCCTGCCTGGAGCTTCACCCAAGGAGGAAACACGGAGGGCAGTCTGACAGGATGCGTAATCGGAGCAGGCTAGACTAATTGCTAGCCCATGCAGACCGGCGGTTCCGACAGTCATCCTGGCTGGCATTTGTTCCCTTAGACAGTGATTCTTTTTTTGGATATATGTGTTAGTTTTATTAAGTGTGTTCTTGTAGTTCTTAAATGTGTTTTTGTCTATGTTGCACTGCTGTGGGCTGGGGTAAACGGCCTTTCGCTTCACTTCATGTGCGCACCCTAGCATGAAGATATGGGAAAGAGTAATAGAAGCTAGGTTAAGAGGAGAGCGAGCAGCAGTATGGTTTCATGCCAGGAAAGAGCACCACAGATGTGATGTTTGCTTTGAGAATGTTGATGGAGAAGTATAGAGAAGGCCAGAAGGAGTTACATTGTGTGTTTTTGTATTTAGAGAAAGCATATCACAGGGTGCCGAGACAGGAGGTGTGGTATTGTATGAGGAAGTCGGGAGTTGCAGAGAAATATGTAGGAGTGGTGCAGGATATCGATGAGGGAAGTGTGACTGTGGTTAGGTGTGCGGTAGGAATGCTGGATGGGTTCAAGGTGGAGGTGGAATTACATCCTTGATCGGCTCTGAGCCCTTTCTTGTTTGCAATGGTAATGGACAGTTTGACAAACGAGATCAGGCAGGAGCCTCTATGGACTATGATGTTCACAGATGACATTGTGATCTGTAGCGAGAATAGGGTGCAGGTTGAAGAGAGCTTGGAGAGGTGGAGGTATGCACTGGAGAGAAGAGGAATGAAAGTCAGTTGGAGCAAGATGGAATACCTATGTGTGAACGAGAGGGAGGACAGCGGAATGGTGAGGATGCAAGCAGTAGAGACAGCGAAAGTGGATGAGTTTAAATACTTGGGGTCAACCGATCAAAGTAACGGGGAATGTGGAAGAGAGGTGAAGAAGAGAGAGCAAGCAGGGTGGAGTGGGTGGAGAAGAGTGTCAGGAGTGATGTGTGACAGAAGGGTACCAGCAAGAGTTAAAGGGAAGGTTTACAAGATGGTTGTGAGACCAGCTATGTTGTATGGTTTGGAGACAGTGGCACTGATGAAAAGACAGGAGGTGGAGCTGGAGGTGGCAGAGTTGAAGATGATAAGATTTTCACTGGGAGTGATGAAGAAGGACAGGATTAGGAACGAGTATATCAGAGGGACAGCTCAGGTAGGATGGTTTGGAGACAAAGCAAGAGAGGCAAGATTGAGATGGCTTGGACATGTGTGGAGGAGAGATGCTGGGTATATTGGGAGAAGGATGCTGAATATGGAGCTAACAGGGAAGAGGAGAAGAGGAAGGCCAAAGAGGAGGTTTATGGATGTGGTGAGGGAGGACATGCAGGTGGCTGGTGTGATAGAGGAAGATGCAGAGGACAGGAAGAGATGGAGACTGATGATCCACTTTGGTGACCCCTAACGGGAGCAGCCAAAAGTAGTAGTAGTAGTAGTAGTGGTGGTGGTTTAGTAGTAGTTTAAACACTATGTTCTCTGCAATGTCTTGCAGATCATCTTGAATAAACTTACATTGTATCAGCCGGAGAGGTTTGGCGCGTCATCCTAAAATTAGAATTCCACAATCAAAACTATGCTCTACAGTTGTATGGTAATTAGCCTATTGTATCTGCTCGCACTCAAATTAGATCACATCTTTTCCTGGTGAGTGCCCATGTGACACGGATTGTATACTATTTCTATTAGTTTCATTTTTACGATGAGACTAAATTTCTAATCCTTGTGGAAAGCACATAGTTTGAAGAAGTTCAGTTTATACCTACCTCAAATTTTGTGCAAACACTTGCTGCCAGTCAACATTTATATCACTATGAATCAAGTTGCCTTTTCCATTAAAGCTGATGCCTCCATTATCAAATCCAAAGGTTGCTGTGGCTGCAAAGGCATGAAAAAGTTTGTAACAATTATACCCAAGACAGTAACTTATATCCATTGAATAACTAATACATCATTCATTCATTCATGAAGAAATTCCATGCAATGTGCATGGAATTTCACTTATACTTATACACTTATCACTTATACAATTATTATTATTATTATTGTTATTACAACTGATTTTACTCTCACCTTTCAAGTCATACGCCAAAAAAATCATCGTAGATGTGCAGATAGACTTCACTGAGGTTACAACACTGGAATCCTTATTTTCCACAGTACCAGTTGCTGTCACATTATAGATCGGGGAGAGAACTTTAAAAGTAGTGGAGAGAGCACCAAATGCTGGGATAAACACAGATGAAGGCAGATGTAGGGCAATTTCAGGAATTTCTATCTTCTGCTCTGGAATGGTGATGGTTGGAATTTCAAAGTTTAAAATGTGATTTGCTATGTCATGAAAGTTGGTAGTGTGCTTTTCAACCATGATGGATTTGGGTAGGGTGAAAGACGATACAGTGATTTCATACTGTGGAATCTTGAACGACAGGAAAGACATTTTGCCTAGAAAAAACTCTGTTTCAATGTCATAACTGGGGACTGCGATCACTGGCAGGACAGGCAGCATAACCTTAAAGGCTCTGGTGGTGATCACTTTAGGAATATTAAGATTCTTTAGATCCACTGTGAAGGGTTCTACATGTAGAGTGGTAAAGGGTAAATCAAAGGCTGGGACTGATATTACTGGTGGTAGTGTAAAATGATCAGGGACGTCAATGTTTTCAAATCGCATGTCGATATTCTTTATGGAGGGTGGGATTTCTTTTACCCAAGTAGGCACTGCAAGGGTAATCTCAGGAATGCTAAAAGTGACACCATTCTCCAAAAACTTAGATGGTATGGCAAACTCATATCCATCTGTGGCCTTTGTGTATACAAGGCTACTGGACACGTTGAAGAATTGATGCTGATCCAAATTTGTGAATTCATCAAACTTGAGCACATCCCAGAGGGTTCTCTGGTAAACAGGGAGCTTTATTGACCTCAGGAAAGCTAGATAACCTTCCATGGACCCACTCAACTCCATACGTATTTCAGAATCATCGTTAGACACAAGAAAATCACACGATTGGATCACTGAGGACAGTTGCTCCTTAGCACTCCAGGTAAAATACTGCTTCTCGGAGGTAATAGCAAGGTTAATGTTCTGAAAAAGCCCAGCATGACCCAAACTGCTCAGCTGACTTGCATCAATATCCACTGTAGCCTTACGGATTTCAAGAGGGACAAAATCAAGTGTGCCTTTAACAACATATTGTCCATTTGTGGTCAAAACTGCAAAATTAGCATTGTTGTTGCTGGAAAAATCCAGCTTTGCATACACATGTCGCAGGGAGATCTCAAGAGCAAAGCTCTTGTTCATGTCAAATTGGAAGATGTTATTGACATGGCTTCGTTTTTGTTTCACTTGTTTTTCATCGATGTTTGTAGTGAGACCAGCCTTAAAATTTGAACGGAGGCCATTGGCATTAAGATAGAAAATGGCCTCATTTTCTAGATCACCGACTACATTGCAACTGCCCAGTACTGTTATGTGTGTTTTTCCTTTGGTAGAGGCCTCCAATGAGACATAGGAAGTCAGTGCTTCCAATGCAAGATCCTGGTCAATGTTTCCCTTGCCAACAGACCCCATCAGTGGAATATTAAACGTGTATTTCATTTTCATCTTGCTGGCTACATTTGGTTTAGCCCTTGTATTTGCAAGAAGTTCCTGATTCAATTCGACATTGAGAAAGGGGAAATTGATTTTGGCAATATTGACCACAGCAATCTCCATGCTTCTTTTAGAGAGACTAACACTATAGTCATGACTTGCTTCCACATTCCTGTGCTCCAGAGACATGGTAGTGGCCAATTTTATTTCCCTTTTCTTTGTCAAACTGGTAGTGCCATCAACTTTCCCATTCAGAATTTGAAACACAGATATTGAAGAAGCTCCAAATCGGGCAACGATGTCAGACTTGTTGTAGAGGCCAGCATTAGCGTTCAACGTGACCACAGTGGACTTGAAAGAGAAATCATATGTTAGATTACCCATGGCCGGGATCATAATGCTGTTTTGAATAACAGGTAGTCTGAAAGTGGGCAGAGTCAGTTCACTTAGTGCTTCTGGAACATGGATTACAGGCACTCCGAGTGATGGTAGCACAAGGGTATAAGAGGGCACAGAGAAACCTATTGCTGGAACTTTGAAACTAGGTGTACTGACTTCCTTGGGGACAAAATAGCTGAAAGCTGGCAATTCTGCCCTAAATGCAGAAACTTCTATATTCAAAAATGGTACTTTGTATCCTGGGACAGTGAAGATTCTGGGAGGCTGGCTAGTAGTGTCAATTTTGTGTTTGACATACTGTAGCTTGGCTTGGTTGTATGAGTCTTTCAAAAGTGCCACTATATTGTCTCTACAGTTTTCAAATTGTTTCTGGAGGATGTTAGCGTTCTCGTTAATTACACTGTAGATAGGTCCAAGGTCCAATTCAAAGCTGTGCGTATCTGGGTTCTTATCGTAATGAAGCTTTAGGTTCATATCAAATGACTGTTGAGGAGTGGTGAGCAGCGTTTTGAAACCAGCATGTTCCCAAAGAGAAAGTTCTTTAACCTCAGATGTTTTTATTTCAAGATAAGGGACTCTTATCTCTGGGATAGTAAGGGGCACTGTCAAAAAATCCAGATTAGCCTCTCCATTGGCTGATGTGTGAAGAAATATGTCAGTTTCACTATTCTCCATGGTGAGATTGTGATGGTACCTGTACTGATTGAATCTGGCAAGAGCAGCCCAACAGGCATGGTGCTTTTTGGAGTTAAGAGTAATACTTAAGTCATGCTGGAGATCCACCTTGCCAGTGAGTTTCAGGGGGAAACTAATCTTTGAGTTTCCTTTATTCTTAGAATCCACCACAATCTCAAATGGACGGGCCAAGAATTCTAAAGAGTTGTAAATGGATCCACTCATTCTTCCAGTGAGCTCAGCATCATGAGAGGCCAGCAGGGTCATTTTCAAGTCCCCAACATGAGCCTCTGCATTCAAAACCATGACACTACTCTTTATAAATGGAACTTCAGTCTCAGTTCTTGCTTTAACAATGATGTGGTTTAAAATGACTGATTCAGCGGTCATTGTCTGCTTCATTTTCAAGGTCTTACTGTTAGTTTCCCCACCAAAGGTTAACTTGGCCGAGTCAAAAGTGATTGTGAATTCTAGATTGTTTGTGTGTACGCCTTCATCGGAGTAGTCTTGAATGGACCATTTACCATTTGCATTAGTTTCAGCAGATAGAGATATTCCACCAGATTCAATTTTGACTGCCAAATTTTGTGTCATCACTGCTTGACTGGAAGTTTCAATTGTTGGAATGTTCAACTCATGGCTGTAGGTTGAGTCTATTGATGCAGAAATTCCACTTTTTAGTTTAAGTGCAAGGTTACTGACCAAATCAGCTGTGTACATTTGGGTTGTTGCCTTGGCAGTGGTCTTGGCGGCAGCTTCAGCAGAGGGGCCAGTGACAGTCAGTGATCCCTCATGATCAATGGAGAATGCTCTATGCGTGGCTTTCACATTCTCAGCGAAAAGCAACTTCTTCATTCTGGGAGCCTCCAGCCGACAAACTGCATTTAAGGAGTAGTCAAGGAACTCGATACTTGACATGGCCTGGGAGGTCAAGGTGGCTGTGAACTGTGGAGTCATCAGGACAGTTGTTGAGTTCTCAATAGCTCCTGCTGTCACAAGAGAATAATATGGCGAATTCAGTCTAAATTCACCATGCAATTTGCCAAAAACTGGAATGCATACTTCACTGGGAACCTCTGGAATTTTGATCTCCGGAATGGGAAGCATCGTGATTTCAAAGTCTTCAGTATTCAGTTTAGGGATTTTGATGGCAGGGAGTTTTATTTCAGACAGTCTTATCTCTGGAAAGGTCAAATCTGGTAGTTCAAATGAATAGAAAACCGTTAGGTCTCCAAAGATTTCCTCAGGCTCAGGCATTGGAATCTTCAACTCTCTGATTTGCTCTATGATTATAACCATCTTGACTTTGATCTCCTCAAAATCTATGGTAAATGCAGGAATTGTGAATGAACTCAGGATTGTGAATTCAGGAACTGAAATTTGAGCTGGGATACTGATCTCCCACAGTTTGTTCATGTTAACTGTAAATGCGGGAATGACAAGGTCAGTTAGAGGCATGATAAAAGAGGGAATCTCAATCTCAGCAATCTTCATTGCATCCAAAACTCCAGCTGTAACTTGCTTAATTTGGTTGATGATCTCATGATCTTTTACCACTTTATGGATCTCTTCTATCAATCGGTTCAACTGAGTAGAAATGTAGGCAATCATATTGGTGTAGAATTCACTTGTCCTGTGTAGATATATGTAAATTTCATTTCTGATATCCATGTTGAGTACTCTTTGCCTCATGTCTCCAAGCATATCCTGTATTTTCATTTTGATATCATTGTAGGCTGTCGAGTTCATCATATTATTCAGTTTCTTCACAACATCGGCCACCTTTGTGTTTTTGAGCTTCTCAAAGTATTTGAAAAGAGAGGTTTGGATCTCTCTGAAAAATTCCCTAATGGCCTCAACTTTTTGTACCATCTCATATGTTCTAATTTGCTCGTTTATATAATTTGTTAGTCCAACAATTTTCTTATTCGCCTCGTCAACAAAAGCACTGTATTCAAAGTCCTTTAGTGACTTAATCATTGAGGAAATGCTTGCATTAAGCTCGTCAACACTTTGCTTAAAGTCAGTTGCTTTTAGCTGGCTTGTCACTCTATCCAAAAACTGCATCATATTTGCAAAGATATATTCAACGTTAACAGCTTTCAAATTATCAACCAGTGATTGCAAAGTCTCCTCAATTTTGAAATCTTTAATGAGCACCAGAGCCTTATCTAATAACTGATTAAATTTTTTATCTAGATCATACTTTACAAATAGATCCCTAACATAGAAGTAGACAGCATTAAGTTTGTTGGGTATTTCATATTCTTCAATCCAGTTGACAATAACATCATTCGCAGATTCAATCACTCCCACTATCTCAGAGGTGGGTATTTTGTATGAAAGCTGCTCAATATACATAAGCAGATCCCTTGAGAGAATATAATCCATGAGATCTTGGAAAAACAAATTGACATCAAAGGTCTCAACTGCTTGTTTTAATGTTGCCAGTTTTTCTTTGATTTTTCCAAGGATGCTATATTCAGAATCAAAATATTTCAGCCATGATGCAATGCTTCCAGTAAGCTTCTGCAGATCAATCTGTCTAATGACATCCTCAATCACATTAATCGATTTAATAATTGAGTTCCTCATTTTGTACTTTTCATCACACACCTTGAGTGCATTTCCAATTTGTGAGAACACATCTGATAAGGCTGTAGAGAAGTCTCCTTTTGCCACATAGTCTTTGATTGCAAGAATTAGGTCTCTTGTTTTGGTTGCAGCGTACATCACTGTGTTTTCAAAGTTCACTTTTAAGTTCTCCATAGTGTGCTCCAAGTCATCCATCGTTACTGCAAATTCCTTTATCATGTAAGAAAGTTTTTCTTTGATCTCATCCACTTTGTTGTCCAGTTCCATCTGTGTCATTAAGTTATGCACTTGCAGTGGAAGTTGATCCAACTTTGCTTGAAATCCATTAATTACCTCGTTGATATGTAGGCCAATAATGAATTGTTGCAGCGACTCAAGGGCATTCACAAGAGCATTCTTTAACTGTTGAAATGCAACAGGAAGGCTCTCAAAGAAAGGAATTTCAATAATATGGCAATCACTTTTCTTGTCATACTTGAGAAAGCCTGCTACACTGAATTCTTGTTTTTCTGGCAGTGATCTCTGTTCTCTAATTGTGCTTAATTTATTGAAAATATTTGTCAACAATACTCCAGAAAACTCAACTCCAATCCTCTCAGGATTATTGTAAGTATTGATGTCTTGGTTGTATGCATGGCTGTTCACCTTGGATTTGGTCTTCAAGGTCCAAGACTGTTTGCTGGGTGTCAGGAAACCATGCAATTTGTTGTCTACAGAAGTGGAAGATTCCCCAGTTTTGAGCATATGCGTTGTTGATGCCTGGAAATCTTGGGAGTATGCAAGAGCCAGGGGTTCAGCTTTAACCAGCAGCTTGCTGTAAAGCTGCCCAGTGTGCTTCCCATATAGATTAATTTCTCCATCACCGTTTACAACGGTGTCAATAGTAAGGCTGAAAGGCAATGCCATGGTGCGTATCGTGCTGTCAAAGTGTAAAAGCTTAGAATTGATTCGCCCTTCACAAATTGACTTGGAGGAAAGTCCAGCAAATTCGAATTCACAATTGTGACTCAACTGGGCATCTATTATATTTCCAGATGTGCTACATTTCACAGTACCAGACATATCAGCATAATTGATATCGTAGGTATGTCTTATCTCCTGTTCCTCTCCATAGTTTCCCTTCACACTTCCAGTCAGGTCCATCTTAAATGGTTCAAGTTCCATGTTGCCCTTATTGTTAAAACCAATATCGTAGAACCTTAGGTCATTCATCACATCTAATGAAGTTACAAATGGCTTAATATCAACCTTGATATCATGTTTGTAGTGAACATCTTCACAAACAAAATTGTCCGTCTTGGAGCGTAGGGCAAGGGTCCATAAAGTGAGGGTCAGTGAGTGACTGTTTTCACTTTTTATCTGCTTTAGCGATCCCATCAAGTTGCTCGAAAAAGTTAAAGCTCCATGGTTCATTACAATGTTCATGGTGTTTCTTGTGGTTACATCGTGTGCATAGCCTTTGAGGTCACTGCTCCAAGATGCCTCTGCAGCTGTAATTTTACCCTCAATATTCAACTCTCCTCTACTTGCCTTAGCCACTGCTTTGCACTTGGAAGAAAGCGATGCTCCACTGCTGTTTATGATACCACTGTAGATGTGTTCAAATGTCATAGGGCTACACTGAATGCTGTTTGTTCCACTGGTGACCAAACCATTTTTGCCAATTGCCACAAAAGCCTTGTGCAACCCACGGCCTGCAGCAAAAGTAAGGGAACCTTCAGAGCTGAATTCAAGTCCATTCAAATTGAGAGATCCTGTTACGAGGGAGTATGCCCTCTGTTTTGCATCATCTGCCTGTGTCTCAATCCTGAGAATAGCCATGTGTCTCGACAGGCCAAGCTCAGCTTTATTATTGATTGATTTACCCATGGCCGTGGCAACCACATTACTCTCTAAAGTCAGTTGGGCATCCTTATATTTAACTTCCCCAACATGCTTGACTGCATCATTGTGTGTGTTTGTTTTCGACACAATGTTCAACTTTGCATTCTTATAGACTCCATGGATCATGTTGTGAGCTTGGATGAAAGGTGAGTTGATATGCAGATGTGACTCTCCACTTCCTTCATTTACAAGAGGGTGTAGAGTGTAGCTATGGGTGTAGGTAACGTTGGTGTACAGCGAACCCATTTTAACTGATCCATCCAATGTCCCATCTCCCGTTACTTCATCTGAGATAGAAGCTGATTTAGCAGAGTAATAGAAAGAGGTATGCAGGCCTATGGGACTTGACGCTTCAACTTTGTAGTTGGCCCTTGCGTTAATTTTATCTGTTATGCTCAAGGCTTCCGAGACACTGAAACTTGCATCAAGGAGGCTATGGCTAAAGGAACCATTCAGAAGATATTTGAGGTTGTCTTCCACTCTTCCTGAAGTCATCCCAGCTCCTTTAAACAGACCATTAGGAACAATACCATAGTCAATATCTGTGATAGCAAAATGTAATATGAGAAAATTCAACCTTGAATTAAATTCTAAATTGCCTCTTACCAACTAGCTATGCATGGTGCACATTCTCCAATGTAATAAGACTATGTTATTGATTATTTATCAGAAATATTTGCAGTATATTTTCATACAGTGATTCACATAGCAAGACAACCACTTCAACTATCTGATCAAATTTCCAGGCTATTATTGAAAACTTTTCCATACGTATCACTTCAAAGGGCAGTTTACCTTCAAGTTTGTATGACAGCAGGTTGATAGGTGATTGGGCCATCACTTTGTATTGCACAATATAGCTGGGGACATCTATGGTGGTGTTACCCCCAGAGATGGAGCTTTCCCAGTTGTAAAAGTTTGTGTTGATCTTGGTGGATGCTTCAGCAAGACCTAAGAGGGGGATAATTAAGTCCAAGGACTGTGGTATGGTGAAGGATGGCACTGGATAGTTTTTGGCAGGAATATGTAGCCCTATCTTTGGTAAATGAATCTGCGGAATGGACAGAGTGGTAGGTATGTTCAGCTCATCTGCGGCCTTGCCTCCCAGGGGTAGAGGAAGCGAGATGGCCATCTTGTCCTTGTTAAACTGGTATCTGAACAAGCTGTCACTGTTAAGGGGTAAAATTATATGTCATAAGTATCATTCAAGATGGAATCTTTGCATTTAGAATTGTCTGAACAAACTGTTAAGAAGTAAAGGAGAAAAAGATTAACTCAGGAAAAGACTTGATTCCAACAAATATTGCAGTTCATATACTTTGTTGTTGTAATGCTAGTTAATCTCTAAAACTGGGGCGATGTTCTGTAAACCTTAACAAATGTAAATTTCACCAGGCACTTACGATTGCAGGAAAAAATGATCAGGCAGGGATGGCAAGGCAAGCTCTGAGATGCTTCTTCTATTTCGCATGTTCACAACAAAGGGGAGGCCTGCAGCTAACTTGTCAAGCCAAATAGTACCTGCCTTCAGGAAAGCATGGGTTTTACTATTAATCCACAGAAACACAAATGATGTTAAACCTGCAAATTTACAGACTCTTTAAAAAAAGTTCTACCTCAAGGCCTTTAGTGACAATATGGCGTAATTTCATATCAGTCTTGGCCACCTTCTGGTCCAGAATGTCATCAATGAGCTGCTGCAGGTGCCTGTGGTAGTTCTCCACATTCGGGATCATCTTCTGAATCTCTGAATTCAGGTCCGAATGTAATTCGGCCTCAAACTTGTCATCATCTGTAAAGAGTCCAGGTGAGCCCGCCCAACAAATTAGCAAAAAAAAAAAAAACCCCAAAACGAATTAATAATTTTAAAAAAATTAAAGAATAAATGAAAATATAACTGAATGAGTGAGTGAGTGAAAGTCCCAATTCTCTGAGTAATGCACAATGTCATGCAGTTACGTAGAAGTGACATATGGCGAGGGATTACCATATTTAAGGGTAGCCTTATGCAGACAGGATGTCTGAGGCATGTTAATTACTGTCTCTACCCCCATGACCACGCCCTCATCCTTCTTCAGGGTAGCAGTGAGGGAGGCATCGGTTTTTATGGAGGGAATTACCATCTGGATTTGCAACATGGCATCCTTCATCATCTCAAGTCTACATTCCAAAGCAGGGATCAAATTTTTAAAAGATGACATTGTGACCTGTCTCTGCATCCATTCTAGCCCTAAATCAATCAAGCTTTCCCTCAGCTACTGTGTATTTTGTCACCCAAATTTCCACAGGCATTAGGAAAAAACAGTCAAAGAAACTAGGTGGCAGCAGCAAAAACAACTTGTATGTTTTTTTTTTATCATGAATGAAGTGTTTATCATAGAATTTACTGTTTTTACCTGGTACGTCCTACCAGAGTTAATTGTGGGATGTTCCTGTTGGTAACATCAATTGTGATGCCTTGCATCTTCTTTCCCTTGGCATTTGTATCAGTGACAGCCAGTTTGATGCCTGCTTCCACATTGTAGTCTGGGATGACAACCTCACTTGTCAGAATTTTCTTGTTACGGTTGTACTTGAGGGCTGCTATGGCCTCTGTTGACTCTGCACCTGATAGGAGCAGTAATTGAATGCATTCTTTGTATCATTGAATTTATTCGTGGTATGTCACTGCATTTGATCGCAACTCGTGGTAGCCAGCTTACATCTGTCTGGCCAGGATTTACCAAATTTCTTAGTCACAGTTAAGAGTGTCTTTATGCATGCTCAATAATCCAGGTAAGAAAATCACAGGAAGTAGAATCAGTTCATCTGGACACAACGTTTATAGAGAGAACCATTTCATCACTCATCCAATGCCCCTTTTTCCACTACATGCCACCGCCTCAACTCGACTCGACTTGCAGAGTGTCGTTTTCCATT
Source organism: Lampris incognitus (assembly GCF_029633865.1). Classification (NCBI taxonomy): domain Eukaryota; kingdom Metazoa; phylum Chordata; class Actinopteri; order Lampriformes; family Lampridae; genus Lampris; species Lampris incognitus. The sequence continues at coordinate 42,603,064 of NC_079226.1, forward strand.
ACCGTAACAGTACCCCCTCAGTGTAGCTGGTTTGCATTGATTTTGGTACCCGCTCCAGATTTTTTGGAACCTCGACAAAGGTGGTACCAGAAAACTGGTAACAGTTACCAAAATACCGGTACTTTCTAGTAATGGAAAACAAAAAAGTCGAGTCGAGTTGTGCCGGTACCATGTAGTGGAAAAGGGGCATAAGTGATCGCTTCAGTCTCAACTGACTGCAGGTGTCCCCACCCTTATAAACAATACAATACAATACAGTGGCATAACGACCCAAAATAACGATCAGTTTCATATGCAAATATGGGCGTGACCATTAACTAGAGTTACAATGGCCATGTGTACTATTCACAGAGGATTTGGGAATCTTTGTAATCACAGCATTGTAAGATGGTGACACATGTACTCTTAGCCCCCCTCCCCCCTCCCCCGCCCCCTCAGTTCAGGGATGGTTGTTCCCTCTTCAAATAGATGGCCTCTTTGACTCCCTGTTCAAACCAGCGTTCCTCCCTATCATGGATGTGCACATCCTCATTCTTGAAAGAGTGGCCACTGGCCTGTAGATGGTGTAGACTGGAGTCCTGGCTTGACGTTTTAGCTCTCCTGTGTTGTACCATCCTCTTGGCCAGCGTCTGTTTAGTTTCCCTGATATACAAGTCACAGCAATCCTCCTTGCACTTAACAGCGTACACTAAACAGGGGAAACTAACTAACTAACTAGCTAACTTATATAGGCAAATTTTATATGAGGCACCCTGGTAGTTCAACCACTAGAGCACATACCCCATGGGCTCAAGCCTAATTGCAGTGTCCTACTTTTACATCTAGCTCAGAACTTTTGCTACATGTCATCCTCCTTCTCTCTTTGCCTTATTTGCTGTCTCTCACCACTGTACTATCAATGATAAAGGAGACTGTCCTCCACCACAAAATGACCCCATAGGTCATTTGTACAAGCAGCTTATTACGACCTATATTTATGTTTTAAGCTACTTCCTCGCGGTCCTCCGTAATTGGGAGATTCTTCAATTTGGGGCACTTTTGGCTTTTGAAATTTCGAAGAAGTAAATAACAAATTTCTTTAAAATCTGTTTTTTTTTTTTTTTCAAAAGCTCCCTTAAATGATGTGGAACAAATATCTTAGTCTAAACTACTAATAAGACACGTTAGCCCCTAGCTAACGGGTCTGACCCTTTAGCCGAGCGGTTAGTGGCGTCGCCTTGTGGTGCTTGTGGTGCAGTACACCCCGTATCGAATCCCGCACCGGGCAAGAAAATAACCGGTTACATTAGCATAGCTTTGAACGTCCTACAAAACAAGTTTGATATTGTGATGCTTTTTTCAAAGTTGTAACAGCAAACTGTGATGGTAATGACACGTGATGTAATGGCACGTGATGGTAATGACAGTTTTCACTTTTTGGAGAAAAGTTGGCTACGTCTTAGACTTGCTAAGCTAACTTGTTAGCTAGCATACAATGTAGCTACAATGAATACACGTGAATAAAGTGAAATTTCTTATTTCTGAACTAAAATGCTCAACTAGTAACGTGTTTGGTAATGACTTGTAATAACCATCCTGTCAGATCAGGACATAGAAATCCTGAATTTAAACTGATTTCAGGGCTCTAGGGAACCATCAAAATGTTTTTTCACAAACACAAATTAAAGACACACATACTTCGAAATATCAACGTTATTTCATTTCCATACCTTCTGCCTTTAAGGTTAGTTTAAGGGAGTCAACTTTGTGACGACCGTCTTTGCCCTCTCGAAGCGTCTCACCCGTAATGCTGGCAGTGTACTCTGAAACCTTCCCTGTAGGAAGGATCTCAAATGCAAACCTGAGGAAAAGAAAATTGGCAACATTTGAACTCATTTACCGATTTTGGCTACAATCTGCTCACTGACTACAACCAATCAATGTCCAAATCGACACTAATGCAGCAACCTGTGTCTGTGTAATTCTCTTAAAAAAACTTAACTCTGTGGTTAAATGTGCAGATCATTTCAAAAAAGTTTCAAAAATCATATTTGAGGTGACTGGTATTCTGCACCATACATGAATATCCAAACTGACAAACAAATCGCAGCATGCCTTTCGGGGAAATGAGTGTCCTTTGTAACATGACAGAGCCCAGTAGTGAGATGCATCATTCATCAAAGATTCATCAAAAACTGATTGGTGATTGGTTGGATACCTTGTGGGATACTTGGACTGACTAGCTAACTAAGTGGAGCATCCTCTGGGCAGATCAATATATTGCCTACATTTCAGTGTAGAGGACCATAGTTGACCACTTCTGGGGATCATAGGAAGTATACACACCCCTTTTAAAATTAATGGTTTTTGTGATGTAAAAAAATGAATCCAAGATAAATCATGTCAGAAGTTTTTCCACCTTTAACAACCTATAAAATTCAAGTGAAAAACAAACTGAAACATTTTAGAAAAAATAAAAAAATAAAAAACTTACAGTAACCTGGTTGCATAAGTGTGCATACCCATAAACTAATACTTTGTTGGAGTAATTTTTGACTTGAGAATCAGAATAATGTTTATTGGCCATGTACGTTTGCACATACAAACACCTAGGTGAGGTGAGGTACGTATATGCAGACTCGTCACCATCCTGGATAAGGCCAGTGATGGTTGTATCGTCCGCAAACTTCAGGAGTTTAACATACGGGTCTCCTGAGGTGCAGTCATTTCTGTATAGGGAGAAGAGTAGAGGGGAGAGCACACATCCCTGGGGGGCGCCAGTGCTGATTGTTTGGGTGCTAGATGTGATTTTCCCCAGCCTCACCTGCTGCCTCCTGTCTGTCAGGAAGTTTTTAATACAATGGCAGATGGAAGCTGGTACAGTGAGCCGGGTGAGTTTGGAGTGGAGGATATCTGGGATGATTGTGTTGAACGCTGAGCTGAAGTCCACAAACAGGACTCTTGCGTGTGTCCCTGGGCAGTGGGCAAATGCCAGTCTCTCGAAGGATTTCATGATCACAGATGTTAGGACAATGGGGCTGTAGTCATTTAATCCTGTGATACAGGGTTTCTTCGATACCGGGATGATAGTGGAGCTCTCGAAGCAGGAGGGGACTTCACACAGCTCGAGTGATCTGTTCAAGATCAGTGTGAAAATGGAGGCCAGCTGGTCAGCACAGACTTTAAGACAGGAGGGTGACACACCATCCAGGCCCAGTGCCTTCCTGGTCTTCTGTCTCTGGAAGAGCTGGCGCACATCCTCAGCACAGATCCTGAGTGTGGGTGGGGGTTCAGTGGGGAGGGGAGACGGCCATGTAGGAAGTGTGGTTGGTTGTGTATTGTGGCCGGAGATGGTAAGGGGTGTGAAAGTTTGCTTTTCAAACCTGCAGTAAAACCCATTTAGATCATCAGCCAGTTGATGGTTCCCTGCAGTGTGTGTGTGTGTGTGTGTGGGGGGGGGTCTCCTGTAGTTAGTAATGTCTTTCAAACCTCTCCAGACTGATGCTGGGTCGTGGGCAGAACACATGTTTTTCAACTTTTCAGTGTAGCACCTTTTTGCCACTCTGATCTCCTTTGTGAGTGTATTTCTGGCTTGGTTGTACCAGATCTTTTCTCCACTCCTGTAGGCTTCGCCTTTGGCCTGACGAAGCTGCCTGAGTTTTGCTGTGAACCAGAGCTTAATGTTGTTGAAGGTACAGAAGGTATCGGGCACGTGCATGTCCTCACAAAAGCTGATGTAAGATGTCACAGTGTCAGTAAGTTTGTCCAGGTCTGTAGATGCAGCCGCATAAACACTCCAGTTAGTGCAGTCAAGGCAGGCTTGGAGCTCCAGTTTTTGACACATTGGTCTATTTCCTCACAAACCCAGCCACTGAGGATGCACAAGCCAGTGCATTTTTAGTGCCGGTCCCAAGCCCAGATAAATGGGGGGGTTGCGTCAGGAAGGACACCCGGCATAAAATCTTTGCCAAATCAAATATGCGGATCATAAATAAGATTTACATACCGGATTGGTCGAGGCTCGGGTTACCAATGACCGCCACCAGTACTGTTAACCAGCAGGGTGTTGGTGGAAACTATGCTACTGTTGGGCGAAGGGGAAGGAGAGGGCGAAGGAGATGGAGAGGGGGAAGGTATGCCCAGAGGCAGCGAGCAAGGAGGAAGGGTAAGAGTGTGGAGGTGAGAGTCAGAACTTTGACTGTTGGCACTATGACTGGTAGAGGGAGAGAGCTGGCTGATATGATGGAAGAAGAAAGGTAGGCATACTGTGTGTGCAAGAGACCAGGTGGAAGGGGAGTAAGGCCAGGAGTATCGGAGGTGGGTTCAAACTCTTCTACAATGGTGTGAATGGGAGAAGAAATGGGGTAGGAGTAATTCTGAAGGAAGAGTATGTCAAGAGTGTGCTGGAGGTGAAGAGAGTGTCAGACAGAGTGATGAGTATGAAGCTGGAAATCGAAGGTGTATTGCTGAATGTTATCAGTGCATATACCCCGCAAGTTGGGTGTGAGATGGACGAGAAAGAAGAATTCTGGAGTGAGTTGGATAACGTGGTGGAGAGTGTACCCAAGGAGGAGAGAGTGGTGATTGGAGTGGACTTCAATGTACATGTTGGTGAAGGGAAAAGAGGTGATGGGAAGGTATGGTGTCAAGGAGAGAAATGTGGAAGGACCGATGGTGGTGGATTTTGTGAAAGGGATGTAAATGGCTGTGGTGAATACATATTTCAAGAAGAGGGAGGAACACAGGGTGACGTACAAGAGTGGAGGAAAGTGCACACAGGTGGACTATATATTATGTAGAAGGCTTGATCTAAAAGGGATTGGAGACTGCAAGGTGGTGAAAGGGGAGAATGTAGCTTGGCAGCATCGGATGGTGGTATGTAGGATGACTTTGGAGACCAAGAAGAGGAAGCGAGTGAAGACACAGCCGAAGATCAAATGATGGAAGTTGAAGAAGGAAGACTGTTGTGTGGAGTTCAGGCAGGAGTTAAGACAGGCACTGGGTGGTAGTGAAGAGTTGCCGGATGGCTGGGCAACCACTGCAGAAATAGTGAGGGAGACAGCTAGGAAGGTAGGACAGAGAAAGGAAGACAGGAATACTTGGTGGCAAAGTATACAGAGGAAGAGGTTGACAAAGAAGAAGTGGTATAGTCAGAGAGATGAAGACAGTAGACAGGAGTACAAGGAGATGCAGCGTAAAGCGAAGAGAGAGGTGGCAAAGGCAAAGGAAAAGGCGTATGGTGAGTTGTATGACAGGTTAGACACTAAGGAAGGAGAAAATGACTTGTACCAATTCGCTAAACAGAGGGACCGAGCTGGGAAGGATGTGCAGCAAGTTAGGGCAATCAAGGATAGAGATGGAAATGTGCTGACAAGCGAGGAGAGTGTGCTGAGAAGGTGGAAGGAATACTTTGAGGGGCTGATGAATGAAGAAAATGAGAGAGCAAGAAGGTTGGATGATGTGGGGATAGTGAATCAGGAAGTACTGTGGATTAGCAAGGAGGAAGTGAGGGAAGCTATGACGAGGATGGAGAGTGGAAAGGCAGTTGGTCCTGATGACATACCTGTGGAGGCATGGAGGTGTTTAGGAGAGATGGCAGTGGGGTTTTTAACTAGATTGTTTAACACAATCCTGGAAAGTGAGAGGATGCCTGAGGAGTGGAGAAGAAGCATACTGGTACCGATTTTCAAGAACAAGGGCGATGTGCAGAACTGTAACAACTACAGAGGTATAAAGTTGATCAGCCACAGCATGAAGATTTGGGAAAGAGTAATAGAAGCTAGGTTAAGAGGAGAGGTGATGATCAGCGAGCAGCAGTGTGGTTTCATGCCACGAAAGAGCACCACAGATGTGGTGTTTGCTTTGAGAATGTTGATGGAGAAGTATAGAGAAGGCCAGAAGGAGGTACACTGTGTCTTTGTGGATTTAGAGAAAGCATACGACAGGGTGCCGAGAGAGGAGGTGTGGTATTGTATGAGGAAGTCGGGAGTTGCAGAGAAGTATGTAGGAGTGGTGCAGGATATGTATGAGGGAAGTGTGACAGTGGTGAGGTGTGCGGTTGGAATGACAGATGGGTTCAAGGTGGAGGTGGGATTACATCAAGGATCGGCTCTGAGCCCTTTCTTGTTTGCAATGGTGATGCACAGGTTGACGGATGAGATCAGGCAGGAGTCTCCATGGACGATGATGTTTGCAGATGACATTGTGATCTGTAGTGAGAGTAGGGTGCAGGTTGAGGAGAGCCTGGAGAGGTGGAGGTATGCACTGGAGAGAAGAGGAATGAAAGTCAGTAGGAGCAAGACGGAATACCTATGCATGAATGAGAGGGAGGACAGTGAAATGGTGAGGATGCAAGAAGTAGAGGTGACGAAGTAACAAAATAACGGGGAGTGCAGAAGAGAGGTGAAGAAGAGAGTGCAGGCAGGGTGGAGTGGGTGGAGAAGAGTGTCAGGAGTGATTTGTGACAGAGGGGTACCAGCAAGAGTTAAAGGGAAGGTTTACAAGACGGTTGTGAGACCAGCTATGTTATATGGTTTGGAGACAGTGGCACTGATGAAAAGACAGGAGGTGGAGCTGGAGGTGGCAGAGTTGAAGATGATAAGATTTTCACCGGGAGTGATGAAGAAGGACAGGATTAGGAACGAGTATATTAGAGGGACAGCTCAGGTAGGATGGTTTGGAGACAAACCAAGAGAGACAGGATTAAGATGGTTTGGACATGTGTGGAGGAGAGATGCTGAATATGGAGCTGCCAGGGAAGAGGAGAAGAGGAAGACCAAAGAGGAGGTTTATGGATGTGGTGAGGGAGGACATGCAGGTGGCTGGTGTGACAGAGGAAGATGCAGAGGACAGGAAGAGGTGGAAACGGATGATCTGCTGTGGCGCCCCCTAACGGGAGCAGCCGACAGTAGTAGTAGTATTAGTAGCTATATCAATAAAGTTATTATTATTATAATCCATGTCCCTGACAATTTCGAGGGCTGAGGTGTCTGCTCCTCCCTCACACCACAGAATGCCATTAGCTTTCCCCATTAACTTTCTATAAGAGTAGGCTTGCTAGCACTACAACTAAAACCCTTGTTTCCCTTTTCACACACAGTGTTTAATTTTTCTTCTGAAATGTTGAATTTTTTTTGTTGGTGACAGCTTAGTTCACACAAGTAATAGAAGTGTTATATAGAATGTTTAATTTTAAAATAGGAATCTCCACATACTTGGAGCATATTTGATTTTTGAAATGGTGAATTTTTTTCCCTTTTTTATTTTTATAGCTTAACTCACACAAGTACAAAACATGTGTGTTAATCTTGAAGTGTTGAATGTATTTGTGTTTTATCTTAGTTTAGCCTAGTTTAGCCCAGATGCTACAGCCTACATGAGCTGTTCCTGTTACTAGGACTGAAAGACTCTGATGGAATATGGACTCACGGACCGCACAGCCTCTGTTGCTGTCATGGACTATGAAAGAATCCCAGCCCTGAGAACAAGGATGTAGGGACCGGCGCTGCTCGTGAACTACAATACCTATAATTCCCTGCTCAACCTCACAGGTGATCTCCACCCACCATCTCGCCCTACATTGTAATAATACTGTTGTGGTCCAGACGCAAGGCGCATCTCCGCCTGAGTCTACCGGCAGGGTTCAATCAGCGCGCTCGTTGAGAGCGCAGCTACGCACCAGAGGCTCCTCGGTGATCAGCGCACCTGAAGCCAATCTGCAGCCAGCTAGAAGAGAGGACGCTGACGTGCAGTCGGTGCCAGATTGCGCCATCTAGTACGGTAGTTACCCAGTAGATCGCTAGACTCTTTGGCGGTGTTTTTCTCCTGCAATTCCTGTGTTGTGATCCCTGAGTCTAATTCTGTGTCTCTCTCCCCCGTCCTCCCAGAACCCCCGGTACCGGTGCTTCTCGGGCTCCGTCTTCCTTGTGTTCCTCGGACCCCTCCCTTGTGCTCCCACGCTGCCTCCCGCAGAACCCCTACTCCTGGACTTGCGCTTCACCAGCACGCACACGCACCACACATCCCGCATTTCCCCCCCCTGATTAGAAATAAACGTGCCTACGGGCTTGACCCTGCCGGGCCCCATGCACTGGTTCCTTTCCGACCCACAACAACTTTCAGGCCTTGGAGGTGTCGAGACCGGTGCTGGAGTCAAATATTTTTCAAATGCCCCTCTTTGGCGTTCGGCCTCTGCTTCTTCTTGCTTTCTTTTTTTACACCTTGCTGCACCTGACTGCATTCTGTAGCTCTTTCCCAAAATGAAGCAAGCGAGGATGCTGTTTCTCTGCTGTAACTCCCATTAACAGTTCACGTTAAATGCAAATCCAGGTATGGCGTTCTGGGAGATGGCGTTCTTAGAGTTAGATTGAACGATACCACGGTTTCATTTGCGTTATTTCTTTTTATGGCATAATCATTACTCCTGATTGATAGACATATATTTATTTGGTGTGTAAGTGTTATAAGAATTGTTTATGTTAAAAAATGCTACTAATAAAATAATAATTTTAAAATATATTTCCCCCATAATTTTGGGCCCCCTCGGAAAATTGGGCCCAAGGCCCGGGCCTTGTCGGCCTGTGCGGAGATCCGGCCCTGTCTGACATTCTATGTCAACTGTTACACTCTTGGACATTCTATGTCACACTGACATTTGATGTTATACTGACATTCTATGACAACAACTGTTACACTCTATGACATTCTATGACAACAACTGTTACACTCTATGACATTCTATGTCAACAACTGTTACACTCTATGACATTCTATGTCAAGTGTTACACTCTGACATTCTATGTCAACAACTGTTACACTCTATGACATTCTATGACAACAACTGTTACACTCTATGACATTCTATGTCAACAACTGTTACACTCTATGACATTCTATGTCAAGTGTTACACTCTGACATTCTATTTCAACAACTGTTACACTCTATGACATTCTATGACAACAACTGTTACACTCTATGACATTCTATGACAACAACTGTTACACTCTATGACATTCTATGTCAAGTGTTACACTCTGACATTCTATGTCAACAACTGTTGCACTCTATGACATTCTATGACAACAACTGTTACACTCTATGACATTCTATGACAACTGTTACACTCTATGACATTCTATGTCAAGTGTTACACTCTGACATTCTATGTCAACAACTGTTACACTCTATGACATTCTATGACAACAACTGTTACACTCTATGACATTCTATGACAACTGTTACACTCCATGACATTCTATGACAACTGTTACACTCTATGACATTCTATGACAACTTTTACACTCTATGACATTCTATGTCAACAACTGTTACACTCTATGACATTCTATGACAACAACTGTTACACTCTATGACATTCTATGTCAACAACTGTTACAATCTTTTAACATTGACCACGTACGGTACTCCATCGACCACGTCCTTTACTGGAACTCCTAAACATTTAACTTAGATATTTCCAATGCCCTCCTCACAACGATCAAACCACTTCTTTTATCAATTAAGCTGACGTCTTCAAGTTTGTCCTCAATCAAACTTGTGACTTTGTGTTTGTGTGACAGAATTCCATAACTGTCCTTGCTCCCAGGCAGTTTTATTCCAACCAATTGGATTTCTCTTTCGTTCTCAATATCATCACTGCTCCTTGAAATGTCTTCTCTTTTCCGCCCTAATTCATCCCACTGCTTCTTTCAAACTCCTCTTCCACTCAAGTCAACCCCCGGTCTTGCTGTTCAGGAAAACCCTACAGGAACAGCTGAACTTCAGTCCCTTAAGTTGGTGGCAGATGTGCACTAACGACTCTAGAAAAGGATTGTGAAAGTGATTGACTGCTTCTGAACACAGCAACATCCCCAATTATGAAAGGCTGTGCATGCTTACGCCGCTAGGTTATTGTAAGTTTTGTATTTTTCTCTTTTCCCCCCTAAAATGTTTCCGATCGTTTCTCCATTTATTTTCAAAGGTTGCAATTTCACATTAAGGGGTGGGAAAAGTTCCGACATGATTTGTCTTGGTCTCCCTTTTTTACATCACAAGAGCCTGCCATTTTAACAGGGGTGTGTAGAGTTTTTATATCCACTGTAGATAGCAAAGTTGTAGCTCTACCAAGATAATTAAAATGGATGGAAATCAATATTTACTAATGAGTTTTGTAAATAGATTTTCTATCAGGGTTCTTGATTACCTGGTTTCACCTGTCAGTGGGTAATAGGGGGCCTGGTCACCGGAACTGGCATTCGAGTAGCGCGCCGTTGTGCAGTATTTCAGGCCAGTGAAAAGGGGCTTGCAATCCGTGGACTCACTCCTGTCCTCCACCATGGAGGGCACTATCTTTGTCCGACCAGAAGAGACTGAAAGCAGCTTGTTGCTGTGGTTTACAGTGACAGAGATATTTGTTTATGCTCCACAGATACTGCAAGTTAATATGACCAAAATAAGAAAACATTTTATTACATGGTATACAGTGGACAGCAATGGGAACTATTCAGAGAGAAAAAAAGACAATATATGACTTGAGCCATTAGCTAGATTCAAGTCCAAACATCCATTGGAAGAGAAATGCTTCAGCTTGCTGAGCTACCACTAAGGTCATGCAACGTCCTCTTTCACATGGCTAAATAGAAATAATTTTGTTCTTTGATGCAGGTGCACCTCACCTAAAGCTGAGCAGCTGAGTCTTGGCCGTAGGTCCTGGGATGGACAGTTTAATTTGGTTTCTGTTGATTGTGACCTTGGCGTTGAGAGAACTCTCGTGATAAATGTTGGCATGCATCTCTATTCCAGCCAATACGAAGTCTGGAATATGCACTCCCATTTGGGTAATGAATTCCAAGTTGACTGACGGCATGAAAGACAGCTGCTGCTGCAAGGAGAATAGTTCAGCTGGAAGAACCGCTACAATGCCTTTTTACTTGTTTCTGTGCCAAATTAGGGTCAAGCTTTCCTGTAACTAAATATCAGCATGTAACTGTTATCAAATGTCAAATCAGAACAGATCAAGGAAAGATTACCAACCATGCCAGGTGATAAATTAAGGCCTCCTTTAGCACCAGGGGTAAACACTCCAGCAAGTGAAAACTTGAGAGGGAAGCCAGAGGCAGTGGGTAGGGAGAAGGCATTTTCCATGAAGATGTAGTGGGCGAAGAGCTCATTGGCAGTGCTTGATGTCAGCGTATGAAAAGCCTGTTGAAGAAAGGGAAGAGAGAAAGGTTTGATGACCAATAAGTCCAGACATGACTCGTCTAACCGTGCCGTGCACATGAGGAGCATACTGGGCATTCTGGGTTCCACTGGGTCCCAGTTTGTTGTTTCTGCTCTATTGAAGTCCACGGTAGACTGCTCAAACTCTAGCTATTTCTTAAAAAATGAAATGGTTGCGTACTCATTGTGCAATCTCTGCTTATATACTATACTGTCGGGTGGAAATTAATTCTACATTTTTTCCCGCCTTTTTCTCCCGAATTGTATCCGGCCTGGCAGCACGGTCGCCTCACAGCAAGAAGGTTCTGGGTTCGAGCCCCGGGGTAGTCCAACCTTGGGGGTCGTCCCGGGTTGTCCTCTGTGTGGAGTTTGCATGTTCTCCCCGTGTCTGCGTGGGTTTCCTGCGGGGGCTCCGGTTTCCTCCCACAGTCCAAAGACATGTAGGTCAGGTGACTCGGCCGTACTAATTGTCCCTACGTGTGAATGTGTGAGTGGGCCCTGTGGCGGCCTGTCCAGGGTGTCTCCCCCCCTGCCGTCCAATGACAGCTGGGATAGGCTCCACCACTTATCCTGGCAGCAGGATAAGTGGTTTGGATAATGGATGGATGGATGGATGGATATATCCGGCCAATTACCCCACTCTTGTGAGCCGTCCCTGTCGCTGCTCCACCCCCTCTGCCGATCCGGGGGGTGGGTGGGGGGGAGGGCTGCAGACTACCACATGCCTCCTCCGATACATGTGGAGTCGCCAGCTGCTTCTTTTCACCCGACAGTGAGGAGTTTCAGCAGGGGGTCGTAGCGCGTGGGAGGGTCATGCTATCCCCCCTCCCCCCTGAACAGGCGCCCCCGACCGACCAGAGTAGGCGCTAGTGCAGCGACCAGAACACACACCCACATCCAGCTTGCCACCTGCAGACACAGACAATTGTGTGTGTAGGGCACGCCCAACCAAGCCAGGGGCAACACGGGGACTCACACCAGTGATCCCTGCACTGACAGGCAACGGAATAGACCGCTACGCTACCCGGATGCCCCGGAAGTCAATTCTGTATGAAAATAGTTCAATGCCATTCAAAACTTCTTTTTTTGTTGCATTCCTTTGTTTTTATATATTGGACTTATTACTAATGGACAAAGGATTATAAATATGGTTTCAGCCAAGCAAACTCATTTCAGCTGCTAACCAGAAATAGGTTCATTTAGAAGCATCATTTCTATCATTTCACTGGCCAAATTTTATTAAAAATATGAGCAATATACTTAAAAATGTAAACAATTGTACATAAATTATATAAAGATGAATGCTTATCTGCTCATTTCCCCTCAAAGTTTCTCTCTAAAAATATCACATGCACTATCATGTACTACCAGTTTACTAACAATGACATGACAAATTGAAAAACTACCAAAAGTCATCGCTGGATCTTGTTAAGAAAGTGCTAGCTAGCCAGATAGCAAACACTCTCCCCCTGGCTCTTCTCACGTTACACCACCCACTTTACATCCACGGATAGCTCTGTGAAAGTAATGAAATACGCAGACGACACAACCATTGTAGGCCTCATCTCCAACAACGATGAAACCCAGTATCGCACTGCAGTACACCAAGCTGCCACTTGGTGGGCAAACAACGACCTTCTGCTTGATACAGCCAAAACCCAAGAACTCAGTATGGACTTCTGATGCATGCCGAATCCTGGTGAACAGAGACCCCATCACCACCGCCGACTCTTTCAAATTCCTTGGAACATCCATCACTAATAACAGCAATCAGCAACAACCTGAAGTGGAAAACTAACACTGAACACATCACTGCAAAAGCTCAACAACGACTTTACTTTCTTTGGCAGCTTAGAAAATACCGGATCAAACATCAACTGCTCGTTCTGCTTGACTCAGCCAGTATCCAGTCCATCATAAGTTCTTCTATTACAGTATTATGATATTACAGTATGGTACGGTGGCACAGACAGTCAAACACTGCAGCGGATTGTCAACAAGGCATCCAAAATCATAGGCAGCCCACTTCCCTCAGTTGAATCTCTACATGCTAACCAGACTGTAAAGCCAGCAAAGAAGATCCTCTGTGACCCCTCACATCCTGCTCATCACCTCTTCCAGCTCCTTCCCTCAGGGAGGCGCTACAGCTCACTGTCAACCAAGACTAAACGCTTCACAAACAGCCCCCCCCCCCGTAGCCACCAGGACTCTGAATTCCTCCCTATAGGAGGGTTTCCGTGCAACGTCATCACAGAGATGCGTGCGCCACTAGGGGGCAGAAAGCAGCTACCGCGCAGAGACTTTAACCAAGATAGAGTTCAGATACAGCAGAGATGACGCGCAGTTGTTGTGCAATAAACTGCACAAACTGCCAGAAGGATGGGTGGAATATGTTCAACATTTTCAGCGTTGAACCGCTTTGGCAGCTCTCGAAAGATCGTGCCCCTCATAATCTTTTGAGAGCTGCCAAAGCGGTTTTGCCCCCTGGCTGCGCACGCACCCAGTAATGTTTGTAAACAGGAAACCCGTCCATAGTCCCCTCCTCACCCTCCACTGGCAGAAACACCACCATTCCCCTCATTGTTATGCGTGATATGTGTATTTATGATATTGTGTAAGTGTATTGTCCGTGATAGTATGTGGAGTGTCTGTTGGTGGCCATGTATGTGTTGCGCTGCAGAGTTTAATGTGTACCAAAATAAATCCCACTAGCCTGGTTGTGTGGCTAATAAAATGTTCTGATCTAATCTAATCTGATCTAATCTAATCTGATCTGATCTAATCTAATCTAATCTAATCTGATCTAATCTAATCTGATCTGATCTGATCTGATCTAATCTAATCTAATCTGATCTAATCTAATCTAATCTAATCTGAAGTAATCTAATCTGATCTGATCTAATCTAATCTAATCTAATCTAATCTAATCTAATCTAATCTGATCTGATCTGATCTGATCTGATCTAATCTAATCTAATCTAATCTAATCTCATCTCATCTCATCTCATCTCATCTCATCTCATCTCATCTCATCTCATCTCATCTGATCTGATCTGATCTGATCTGATCTGATCTCATCTCATCTCATCTCATCTCATCTCATCTCATCTCATCTCATCTCATCTCATCTCATCTCATCTCATCTCATCTCATCTCATCTCATCTCATCTCATCTCATCTCATCTCATCTCATCTCATCTGATCTGATCTAATCTAATGTGATCTAATCTAATCTAATCTGATCTAATCTAATCTAATCTAATCTGAGAAAAACACGTTAACTAAATTAAATGTTTCCTTTGCAAAATTATTAAAAACATTTAGCGCATAATGTCATTGAAAACATTTCTTTTAGGGAAAAGATACCTTTGCTTTTAGCCAAAAAAACGTTTTTTTTTCTAATTCTTTCATGGAGGTAGGGGGATTGGGACCATGGACTGGGGTCCCACAGCACTGAGAATGATTGTGGGTTTTAGGCTGGAGTGAAGGCGTGGATAGAGTCGAGCAGGCATCTTCCAGCTCCACGCTTGCGCTTTAGGCCTTGTGCTTTCTTTTAGCTTCTGCCTCATTATCACTGGATTTCCCTTCGTCAGTTTAGATTTCAAATACAAAACTTGAAACTGTCTTTCGTGGGGAAACTCTGTGGGCTGTGGGAAACTACTGCCAGCGTGGATAGTAGGCGGTTAATGCAACACCGCGGACAGCTCGCAGCCTATGATGCACCGTCGCCCTTTCAAGGCTCCGACAAAATATGCAGAACAGCAGAAAGCTAAATGCACCCACTCGCCTGCTAAGCTAGCGGACTGATTTGAACTTTGAAAAGAGCCCCTGTGTGTAAGTCCATAGGAATAGCTAAGAGTGCAGAAGTCTGGAGAGGTCAAAAGAAAAAGAGCAAGAAAAATAAATTTCCAAGAAACAAAATGGGCTAGCTGAAAGACTTGGCAAGAAGAGAAAGGAAAAAAGGATAACAAGGTAGAAGTGGGGTATCTCTGACTGGGGTATCGCTGACCTCTGACTGGGGTATCTCTGACCTCTGACTGGGGTATCTCTGACCTCTGACTGGGGTATCTCTGACCTCTGACTGGGGTACCTCTGACTGGGGTATCTCTGACCTCTGACTGGGGTATCTCTGACTGGAGTATCGCTGACCTCTGACTGGGGTATCTCTGACCTCTGACTGGGGTATCTCTGACCTCTGACTGGGGTATCTCTGACTGGGGTATCGCTGACCTCTGACTGGGGTATATCTGACCTCTGACTGGGGTATCTCTGACCTCTGACTGGGGTATCTCTGACTGGGGTATCGCTGACCTCTGACTGGGGTATATCTGACCTCTGACTGGGGTATCTCTGACCTCTGACTGGGGTATCTCTGACCTCTGACTGGGGTACCTCTGACTGGGGTATCTCTGACTGGGGTATCTCTGACCTCTGACTGGGGTACCTCTGACTGGGGTATCTCTGACCTCTGACTGGGGTATCTCTGACCTCTGACTGGGGTATCTCTGACCTCTGACTGGGGTATCGCTGACCTCTGACTGGGGTATCTCTGACCTCTGACTGGCAGCTTTACAGGCCGACGGCGCCCTCTGCGTTCTTTTCCGGGTTGTTCAAATAGAAACACCTGCTCAGCCATTAGCAAAAAGAAGTGATGCAGGTTAGGGTTGATCCCCCCCTCACCCCCACCCCCTCACCACACGCACACACACACATTACGACTATGGTCACACATGCGCAAAATTAATATTGGCAGGTGTCTTGATGCATGATCAGTGATCCAGGTGAGAAAATCACAGGAAGGTGACTCAGGTCACCTGGACACAACGTTTACCGAGAGACACGTTTCATCATCATCTAGGTGACCTCTCCAGTCTCACGTGACTGCAGGTGTCCCACCCTTATAAACAACACGGTGACACAACGACCCAAACCAACAACCAGTTTCATATGCACACACGGGCGTGGCCGTTAACTAGGGTTACATGGCCATGTGTACTATTCACAGAGGATGGAGGAAAGTTTGCAATCACAGCATTGTCAGATGGTGACAGATCAGGAATCAGGAGCACTTTGTCATTTCACTTCATGCACTTGCGAACGTGAAATGAAACGAAATGCCGTTTCCCCCGCAGCAGCACAACACAAAGACAAACACACACACCCAAAACTAACACACATGCCCAAAAACTAAATAAAAACAAATCACTGTCCAATGGAACGAACGCCAGCCAGGATGGCTGTCAGACCCGCCGGTCTGCACGGGCTAGCAGTTAGCTTAGCCCGCCCCGCTCTCCCAGCCAATCCAGCACCAGCTCTCCCAGCCATCAAACCAAGACAAAACATAGATGCAGATGTGGACAAAGACACCGCAATGTGAATTCATGCCACCATCTTCCCACAGCGGAAGCAGAATACTAGATGTACTCTTACCCCCCCCCCCTCCTCTCTTCACATAGATGGACTCTGACTCCCAGTTCAAACCAGCGTTCCTCCCTATCAAGGAGGTGCACCTCCTCATCCTTGAAGGAGTGGCCACTAGCCTGTAGATGGTGCAGACTGTGCAGATGGTGTAGACTGTGTAGATGGTGTGGACTGTGTAGATGGTGTAGACTGTGTAGATGGTGTGGACTGTGTAGATGGTGTGGACTGTGAAGATGGTGTAGACTGTGTAGATGGTGTGGACTGTGTAGATGGCGTAGACTGTGTAGATGGTGTGGACTGCATAGATGGTGTAGACTGTATAGATGGTGTGGACTGTATAGATGGTGTAGACTGTGTAGATGGTGTAGACTGTGTAGATGGTGTGGACTGTGTAGATGGTGTAGACTGTATAGATGGTGTAGACTGTTTAGATGGTGTAGACTGTATAGATGGTGTGGACTGTGTAGATGGTGTAGACTGTGTAGATGGTGTAGACTGTGTAGATGGTGTAGACTGTATAGATGGTGTGGACTGTATAGATGGTGTAGACTGTGTAGATGGTGTAGACTGTATAGATGGTGTGGACTATGTAGATGGTGTAGACTGTGTAGATGGTGTGGACTGTGTAGATGGTGTAGACTGTATAGATGGTGTGGACTGTATAGATGGTGTAGACTGTGTAGATGGTGTAGACTGCGTAGATGGTGACTGTGTAGATGGTGTGGACTGTATAGATGGTGTGGACTGTATAGATGGTGTAGACTGTGTAGATGGTGTAGACTGCGTAGGTGGTGACTGTGTAGATGGTGTAGACTGTGGAGTCCTGGTCTGACGTGTTAGCTCTCCTGTGTTGTACCATCCTCTTGGCCAGCATCTGTTTGGTTTCCCTGATGTACAAGTCACGGCAATCCTCCTGACACTTAACAGCTAGACTATATTGTTCCGTTTGTGCCGGTGGGACCTGATCCTTGGGGTGGACCATCTTCTGGCGCAGCATGTTTTGGGGTTTAAAAGCAACTGAGGTGCGGTGTTTTGAAACAATACACATCTCAACTGCGCCGACACTCCCGCCACATACAGAATCACCACTGGTTTATGCTTAGACAGCTGGTGTCCTTCTCCTCCCTTCGATCGGCTGGTGCTCTGTTTGGGCGTCTTCCTGGCTTTGACGAACGCCCAGTCAGGATGACCACACTTAACCAGGGCCTGTTTAATGTGGGATCTCTCCCCTTCCCCGGCCGCTGTGTGGGTGGGGACGTTGTCAGCTCGGTGGTCCAGCGTCCTGATGACTCCTAGATCAGTATGTGTTGGTTTATAGGAAACATCAACCGGGGGGTGGGGGTGGGTGGGCGGGCTACAAGTTCATCTGTCGCCATCTTGCAGTACTGCGATGCAACCATTCCCCAATCCTCTGTGAATAGTACACATGGCCTTTGAAGCTCTAATTAATGGTCACACCCATATTTGTATATGAAACAGGTCGTTGGTTTCGGTCGTTATGCAACTGCATTGTACTGTATTTCTTATAAGGGCGGGGGTCTCTGCAGTCCGTTTACACTGAAGATGTCATTTAGCTGAGTGATGAAATGTATCCATCAATAAACGTTGTATCCAGATGAACTGATTCAACCTTCTCTGATTTTCTTACCTGTATTATTGAGCATGCGTTAAGACAGAAACTGATTGTTGGTTTGGGTCGTTATGCCACTGTATTGTTTATAAGGGTGGGATACCTGCAGTCAGTTTAGACTGAAGAGGTCACTTAGATGAGTGATCAAACATTTCTCTTAATAAATGTTGTGCCAGGGCGTCCGGGTAGCGTAGTGGTCTATGCCGTTGCCTACCAACACAGGGATCTCTGGCTCGAATCCCCATGTTACCTCCGGCTTGGTTGGGCATCCCTACAGACACAATTGGCCGTGTCTGCAGGTGGAAAGCCGGAAGTGGGTATGTGTCCTGGTCGCTGCACTAGCGCCTCCTCAGGTGAAAAGAAGCGGCTGGTGACTCCACATGTATCGGAGGAGGCATGTGGGTTGGCAGAGTGGGTGCAGCAGCAACTGGGACGGCTTAGAGAGCGGGGTGATTGTTTAGGTACAGTAGGGGAGAAAAAGGGGGGAAATTTCATAAAAAAAATAGAAAATAAAATAAATGAATAAATAAATGTTGTACCAGATGAACCGATTCACCTTTCTGTGAACAATGGCAAATTTTGTCTCCCATTCACTTCCAGTCTATGCGACTGAAAGGGCGAATAAAGCGTTCGCTTTGCGCCTTCTCTTCGCCTGGAGTTCAACTTTGGTGAACTTTGACTGGCGAAGCCGCAGCCTCAACCAATAGCAAAGAAGTGTGTGTGGTTCAACCCACTTGGCTGTAGTTGGCTGTAGTTTTCTTAGTGAGCCAAGCTGGAGGAGACTTTGATTATGGCTGTGTCCAACCAAGAAAACTACCAACTGCCCCACAAGAGAGATAGTGCCTGGCTGGCTGTGAGTCGCGAGACAGGCCTAAATACATGGAACATTTATTAATAGCATCAATTCATGTTTGACGGGATACAAATATAACTTGTACACAAATGTCCTTCCTCCATATTTGTCCATGACACTAAACTGTGATAACGTGTTCAAGCGAGACAATTAAGTGAAAACATGTATTATCTTTCTCTGAACTTCAGTGTACATTTTCCCGTCTTTTATGAACACTGATATTTTTTTTTTTTACAGTTTACAGTCCGGTTTTAAAACACTTCATAGTACCGAGACAGCTCTAGTTAAGTCAGCAGTAGGTCACTAATGACCTGCTGCTGACTGCAGAGGTGACTGCTTGATTTTAGTTCTTTTAGACTTAAGTGCATCCTTTGACACAGCTGATCACAACATCCGCTTACATCGCTTAGAGACTTGGGTTGGCCACAGCTCTTAGCTTATTACGCTCTTACCTCACCAACAGAACTGTTTTCTGTTGTTGTGGGTAACTACTCCCTTGATGGCTAAGCTGAGTTGTGGTGTCCCTCAAAGCTCAGTTCTTGGCTCCCTTCTCTTTTCTATATACATAGAACCAGTTCTGATAGTAAGTGGTCTTAGCTGTTTTTAAGCTGGAGAAGAATGATGCTAAGAGACACTGATAGTCACTGATGTCAGTGGACTCTCTGGTTTTATGCCATTTTCTCTCTACCACCCTGAGCCCCGCTCTTTGCTCTCTTGATGACCTCAGTGAGCCATGGACTATGGAGGGGGGCATTATGAGCAGGTTTTGATGCTAGAGTGCAGAGCTTTTTAAGCGAGGGGGCTAGTGATAAGCAGAGTGTGACTGTAGACTCGTTGGGGGTGAAGATAATTCATTAATCGGACGCATGGAAGCCAAGACCTCATTGGAGAGCTGTGTCGGTGTAAGGGACTGGACGTTTTGGCTGAAGGAGACCATTTGTGGATTAACGTGAGGATGTTCCAGTAAGGAAGATGTGCATTGAAAAAGAAGTGGTCTGATAGATGTAGGGGGGTGACAATTAGATTTGCTGTGGATGATATAAAAATAATATAAAAACTTCAAAAACACAAAACAAAAAATGGAACCCCTGTTAAGGTTCCCATGACGTTTCATGTCTCGCTCTGTGAAACTATTAAAGTTACAAAATTAATGCAAGTCCGTGGGAGATGGGGGGATTAAAAAGCAGGACAGGAGTATTTAGACCATGAAATGAGCACATGACTATTTATATGAAAGTACACTTTTGTAAAGTTTGGTGACTTAAGCGTGAGTTGTGAGACAGGTTTGGCAGTTGAATGGAAGAGTTTTTTCATTTTTTTTCCTTGGAAAAAAAAGGGATAAAAGAAAGTATGAAAAACAGCTTACCATACACCAATGACTTTGCAAGACTTAACATTTGCCATTCATTTCTATGGCAAAATAAAATGATCAATAAAGGTTTTACATTTCAAAAACGCTTCGGGAATTTAAAAAAAATCAACATATTGTCTGGAATAGCACAATGTTTCAATACTTAAACTGAGTGGCCTAATCTGGGACTAGTCAATTAAAACTAATGTGGGACTAGTCAGAATCAAAAGTTTTAGCAAAGTTAATATTGAGAGAAATAGTGGCAACACGACTGTGTTTATAATTAGACCCCTGAATATAAAAGGAAGAATTGATCCCTTTATGTTTCACAATGACCATTTCAGAGAATAAAAATGTTTACCTTAGCAGGTAGAACCCTGAAGAAGGTGTGATAATACATGAACAGAGTATCAGCCATCTGCCTCATTTCACTGGTCTTGATATATCCTATCTCGTGTCCTAAAAGCTTAAGGTAGGCAGCGGCCTCAGGGGCTGGTGAGGAATGCACAGCATCCAGGAGTCTCTTGGTGTGGTCTTTGACATCTTTTAAAAAGTCCTGTGTAACCTGGAGACATATTAAGGGGGCACGTATTTGTCACACCCAACTCCAAGTATTATTTAAGCATACAGTATATGCACAATATGAAATGACTTAACCACAACTTATTTTTACCTGTCTTTTCATTTTGCCTCTGTCAGGGGCAATTCTTTCCCAAACCCTTTTGAGTGTTTCTGGGCCATTGTCGCCTGCCCAGTATAAAGCCCTTGAGATGGAGTCAGGGAAGAAACCCTTCTCACCAAACAGAGCATCGATGGTTGGCTCAAATCCTTGTCCCTCGATGCCCACCTTGAAGGGAGACGTTTAAACATTTGAAAATACCTTCCATGTGTTTACCGGATATAATGGGCTTGTGAAATTACATGTCAAACATACCTCGAAAATGTCAAAGTTGTAGTCAAAAACTTTGAGGGTCGTTTCAAGCATTATCTCCTTGGGCATGGTGTTGGTAGGATCAAAGATGATATTGCCCTGTGCTGAAGCCAGGGGCGTTTCTAGCTTATAGTTGCGAGACATGCTAATGAATCCGATGTTTGTATGGGACAGTTGATCTGTCAAGGCCATTTCAATGTACTTTTTGATTCTGCAGTGGGACAGAACAAAATATTCTAGAGTGAGCACAAGATTAAACACATTCTCAAGTCTCACTATATTCTCCCCTTCCTTAGCTAGCTGTCACTAAAAGTGGGGTTTAGGCATAAGGCTTTTTCCCCTCTTTCATTCAAGTGATTTTTGTGATATCAAACGTAAGACCCAGAAGCAAAGACACCATTGCTATTAGCTAATTTACACATCCCTGCGGCGATATCAACTTCAGGCTTATTGAGTCTATCCAACATACTAAGTTAAGAAAAGTCCTAAAAATGACAACATTGAAAAAACAGCACTTCATTTGTTCTTATCAGGGAATTCCCCTTTTCACTTACATACCTCCACGGAGAGGTCAAAGGTCAACCACAGTCAACAACCCATCTACAAACACTGTCCATCAGCACACTCGCACATGCACTTGGCCCTTAATTTAACCGTCGTTGGCATTCCCCCTTTAAAGGATATTTCCAGTTTTTACAACCTGGGTCTTACTTTCATATTTCTCCATTTGTGCATGTTGGTTGTGATATCATTTTGCTCCCTGGCTTCATTGTAGAGATCCTGGCCACGGCCCAATGCTTTACAACACCATCTTACATGCCATCGGAACATGATCAACACGTATTTCTATAAATCCAATTAACTCGACCATATATTTAGTGAAATGAGTTTCTTCCATATAGCTGAAATGAGTTTCCTCTGTAGGGTGTCTGGGCTCAGCCTTAGAGACAGGATGAGGAGCTCGGACATCTGGAGGGAGCTTGAAGTAGAGCCGCTGCTCCTTCGCGTCGAAAGAAGCCAGTTGAGATGGTTCGGGCATCTGATTAGGATGCCTCCTGGGCGCCTTCCTTTAGAGGTTCACTGGGCACGTCCAACTGGGAGGAGACCCCGGGGTTAGACCCAGAACTCACTGGAGGGACTACATGTCCAATCTGGCCTGGGAACGCCTTGGGATCCCCCAGGAGGAGCTGGAGGGCGTTGCTGGGGAGAGGGATGTCTGGAGTACCCTACTTAGCTTGCTGCTACCACGATCCGACCCTGGAAAAGCGGCTGATGAATGAATGAATGAATGTATTTAGTGAATGACGCTGAAAACGTAAGTACAAGTTCCATCCATCCAGCCAGCCATGATCCAAACCGCTTATCCTGCTCTCAGGGTCGCAGGGATGCTGGAGCCTATCCCAGCAGTAATTGGGCGGCAGGCAGGGAGACACCCGGGACAGGCCACCAGGCCATCACAGGGCCCAAACACACACACATTTACACCTAGGGACAATTTAGTATGAATTGTTCAGCTGCTCTATATGTCTTTGGACTGTGGGAGGAAAACGGAGCACCCGGAGGAAATCCATGCAGACACGGGGAGAACATGCAAACTCCAAACAGAGGACGAACTGGGATGACCCCCAAGGTTGGACTACCCTGGGGTTTGAACCCCAGACCTTCTTGCTGTGAGGCGACCACGCTAAGCACTGCGCCACTGCGCCACCCGTAAGTACAAATTGAAAGTTCAATATGGTCAAGGTGGAGGTTGGATTACATCAAAGATCAGATCTGAGCCCTTTCTTGTTTGCAATGGTGATGGACAGGTTGACAGATGAGCTTAGGCAGGAGTCTCCGTGGACTATGTTTGTGGATGACATTGTGATCTGTAGTGAGAGTAGGGTGCAGGTTGAGGAGAACTTGGAGAGGTGGAGGTATGCACTGGAGAGAAGAGGAATGATAGTCAGTAGGAGCAAGACAATACCTTTGCGTGAATGAGAGGGAGGACAGTGGAATGGTGAGGATGCAAGGAGTGGAGGTGACGAAGGCATTTGAGTTTAAATACTTGGGGTCAACTGTCCAAAGTAACGGGGAGTGCAGAAGAGAGGTGAAGAAGAGAGTGCAGACAGGGTGGAGTGGGTGGAGAAGAGTGTCAGGAGTGATGTGTGACAGAAGGGTACCAGCAAGAGTTAAAGGGAAGGTTTACAAGATGGGTTGTGAGACCAGCTATGTTGTATGGTTTGGAGACAGTGGCACTGATGAAAAGACAGGAGGTGGAGCTAGAGGTGGCAGAGATGAAGATGATAAGATTTTCATTGGGAGTGACGAAGAAGGACAGGATTAGGAAGGAGTATATTAGAGGGACAGCTCAGGTTGGACGGTTTGGAGACAAAGCAAGAGAGACAAGATTGAGATGGTTTGGACATGTGTGGAGGAGAGATGCTGGGTATATTGGGAGAAGGATGCTGAGTATGGAGCTGCCAGGGAAGAGGAGAAGAGGAAGACCAAAGAGGAGGTTTATGGATGTGGTGAGGGAGGACATGCAGGTGGCTGGTGTGACACAAGAAGATGCAGAGGACAGGAAGAGATGGAGATGGATGATCCGCTGGGTTGATCAACGGGAGCCGCCTGAAGAAGATGTTCAATATGGTCAGAATGTGATCAATGGTCAATTGTGTTGCTGAGCTACTTTCTGGTCCAGCGTGCATGAATGACCACTTTCCTTGCCATAGGCAGTAGCACTCATTGACCAACTAACCAGCTCATGCATCTGAGAAGTCATAGATAATGGGAAATCGTCTACACAGTCTGAGGCAATAGGGGTTTTCTTGTTGTTGAAAGAAGAGGTTTAAGGCTTGTGTTCAGTTGCCCCATAAGATGCCAGTGTAAAACTGGCTACGGTAAGGTCGTATGTCTAATCTCCAAAATGAAGCAGGTGAATACAGTTATATCATAACCAGTATGCACGATAGCAAAAACTACATAAATAAGACCCAGTTTGTAAACAAATCAGAATTTTCCTTTTAAGGGGTTTTTCTTGTTGTAAATATTGTGTATGTTCTGTGTACACCTTGCATTCTGTGTATAGTCTTATCTATTTCATTTGTGTCTCATCTAAAATGTTTATTTCCACGGCAATGTGTCCCTCAAAATTGGAAATTGGGATATAAAAGGGAGATGTCGGTGAACTCAACGTCCTTTTGGGGTCTCCTTGAGCATTTAATTGCTTCACAGTATCAAATGGCTTGTAAATGTTACTTCTCATTACTCACACTTGCATCCGTGGTTCGTTAGAGAGGCGGATGTTGCTGAGGTGAGAGACCACAAAGCTCGCGAGCTGCTTATCCGCCATGTCCGCCAAAGATTTGACGAGCTCAGTTACCAGGGCTTGGTCTGGGTTCTTCATCAGAGTTAGGTAGGCTGCCACACGCTTCTCGACAGGGCTGTGTACCTCGTGGTACACCTCCATGAGGACCTTTCTAACCTTTGGGCACAGAAAATACAAGACTGGGGGTTTTCCAGCAGCCCACATGCAACTGTAAACATCCCGGGGGGGGGGGGATCCTTACTACGTATATCAGCATAGCATAGCATAGCATAGCACAGCATAGCATAGCATAGCATAGCATAGCACACACACACGTTGTGTATTTTGCTCTTTTACCTCGGTCTCAATGTCCATCTGTCTGAATGCCTGAATGGCTGCCTTTTGGTAGGACAAAGGCATGCCAGCATTCTTCACGCAGCGGAGGAGGGAGCTGACCAGGCGGGGGCTGACATCTTTCATAGCTTGACCCATGACCCCCACAACCTAGGATTTAGAAAGGTGTGTCAGTCTTGCAGGTCTTTCGTCCCTGCACCTAGCCCAATTTTAGATTATGAACATGTTAAATCTTGTACGGCAGAGTACCGTCGTGTTTTAAGAGTCCACAGGTTCAATATTTTAGCTTTATAACGATGAAAACAGACGATTCCCGCCACACTGGTCTATAACCAGGAATCAGGACCCCTTCATTCCTCATTTCTCTTCATGCACTTGCCAACATGACATGAAACGAAACGCCGTTTCCCCCCAGCCCGCAGCAGCACAACACAAAGACAACAACACATCCAAAACCTACAAGAACGCACATACCCACACTAACACACATATCCACACTAACACACATATCCACACTAACACACATATCCACACTAACACACATATCCAAACCAACACACATACCCACTCTAACACACACATCCAAACTAACACACACATCCAAACCAACACACATATCCAAACTAACACACACATCCAAACCAACACACATATCCAAACTAACACACACATCCAAACCAACACACATATCCAAACTAACACACATATCCAAACTAACACACATATCCAAACCAACACACACATCCAAACCAACACACATACCCAAACCAACACACAGACCGCCCTCGGTGTTATCAGAACTGGAACTGCTGGTCTGCATGGGCTAGCAGTTAGCTTAGCCTGTCCCGCTCTCCAAGCCTATCCAGCTCCAGCTCTCCCAGCCACACCGGAAGCAGAAATAAGTACATCACACTAGTCTATAAATCTACGACTACTACTACCACTTTCGGCTGCTCCCGTTAGGGGGCGCCACAGCGGATCATCCATTTCCATCTCCTCCTGTCCTCTGCATCTTCCTCTGTCACACCAGCCACCTGCATGTCCTCCCTCACCACATCCATAAACCTCCTCTTTGGCCTTCCTCTTCTCCTCTTCCCTGGCAGCTCCATATTCAGCATCCTTCTCCCAATATACCCAGCATCTCTCCTCCACACATGTCCAAACCATCTCAATCTTGTCTCTCCTGCTTTGTCTCCAAACCGTCCAACCTGAGCTGTCCCTCTAATATACTCGTTCCTAATCCTGTCCTTCTTCGTTACTCCCAGTGAAAATCTTATCATCTTCATCTCTGCCACCCCCAGCTCTGCCTCCTGTCTTTTCATCAGTGCCACTGTCTCCAAACCATACAACATAGCTGGTCTCACTACCATCTTGTAAACCTTCCCTTTAACTCTTGCTGGTACCCTTCTGTCACACATCACTCCTGACACTCTTCTCCACCCACTCCACCCTGCCTGCACTCTCTTCTTCACCTCTCTTCTGCACTCCCCGTTACTTTGGACAGTTGACCCCAAGTATTTAAACTCATACACCTTCGTCACCTCCACTCCTTGCATCCTGACCATCCCACTGTCCTCCCTCTCATTCACGCATAGGTATTCCGTCTTGCTCCTACTGACTCTCATTCTAGTCTATAAGTAATTCAGTTTATCGAAAAATAGATGTGAAAATGGTTTGTGATCAGCGTTTCAGACAGCATTGATCTATATGTGTATCCAAAGCTTTGTAAAATGTCGTAGAATCAGAATCAGAATACTTTAGTCATCCTATTACAGACACTTACGCGCTAGTAAAGAAAATCTAACAACTAATAAGATACGAGATAACAAGAAAAACAGAAACAAATAGAAACAAGAAAAACTGAAACAAATAGAAATAAGAAATAGAAATAAGAGAAAAATTTATAAACACGTGCACCATGCTCCAGCATGGTGCACGTAACACCCTATCTATACTGCACTACCACAGCCCAAAACCAACAGTCGTCGTCATTATTAAAAGTCTAGACATACTCGCAAAGAGAGAAAAGTCATCTCTGTGTCCTCTGAGCAGTCCTGTAATAGGGTCTCCATGAACTTGGACACATCTGTGACCTCTGGGCTCGTCACACCTTTGTGGAACCTAGAGACAAAGGGCAGAGAAGATATGACCGGGTTCTAAGTTGTGCCTGAAGTTTAGGGATGACTTCTAGGATTGAGAGTGTTGTGGTTAGTAGATATTTATAGCTGCCGTCTTAATTCCTCACACGAGGAATCAAAATAAGTTGTTAGTAGCTTTATTGAAACACAGTATGTCTTCCATATTTCAGCTTTATTTTTCATCTTAATTTTGGAAATTGAGCTGCCTGACTCAAAGACCCATATGAACTCAAATAGTTTTCAGTAATTTTTAAAGTTGTGTTTTTTTTTTGCCAACTTGGTGAGCAGAGGAGATTACCTGGCCTGTATTTGGTGTGTTAGAAAAAGACTGAAATTTTTAGAAAATCATGTTTACAGTCACACAATCTTATATGTGTATACAATATTTAAGCCTATTTTTTGGATTTGGAAGAAAATACCTCTACTTACTTCTTGACTGTATTGG
Organism: Lampris incognitus; assembly: GCF_029633865.1. Classification (NCBI taxonomy): domain Eukaryota; kingdom Metazoa; phylum Chordata; class Actinopteri; order Lampriformes; family Lampridae; genus Lampris; species Lampris incognitus. The sequence continues at coordinate 42,630,673 of NC_079226.1, forward strand.
CCAGAGCATACATGATAGCTTTGCTCTGTTTAAACTGGGCCATGCTCAGTAAATCTCGAACATGGTGAGCATCAGGGTTGGCTTTGAGGCTCAGGCCATAGACCAGGGCGTCCACCTCAACTGACATCCCATCAACGGTCCTGATGGCCTGCAGAATGGCACTGGTACACTCGGGAGTGCCACACTGGAGCAGTGCCTGCCAAGTGAGCAACCCTGACACATCAAGCATTTCCTTGACTGTCTGGCTCAGGGTCTCATTCCTCAAGACACGGAGGCCAGTCACTAGCTCGTGGAAGAGGCTAGCCCTCATCTGGCCCTGGCCTGTACCAGCCAGAGCCAGCAGGTCTCGCAGGGTGCTGAGAGTGGCATCCTTAGTCTGAACAGGAGCTTTGTCTTCAGGCTCCTCAAAGTGAAGTGGCCTCCTGTGGCTGGGGTCTACCACTATATAAACACAGTCAGTTTGTCAGCGCTACCAAGCCAAATTAGTGGTGGAAAATGAGATTATGCTTTTCCATCACAACAAAAAGGCTTTATTTTATACTAGATTTGCATGTTTTATCTTTGTTTTTCAGGAATTATCACTCACCAAAGTATCTACTGTTGATCCTTTCAGAACTTTTCAGGGTCAAACTCTGTTTAACTATCGACGATATTCCATTGTCCCTGTAAAGCATTCTTAAGGTTAATGATCGAGCACATGACACTGCCGAATGTAAATGCACAATGTAAAAACTACTCTGACGAGCATACATGCAAAGATTCACACACTTGTTTACTATAGATCTCTTACTCATGAGAGAAGGGTATGTAGATGTGTTTTTCTGTGCACTCGGCTGTCGTCATGTGCTTTCTCCTGTTGTCAAACTGGTAGTTACAGTCATGAGTACTTCTGATGAGCTTTGACATGGGATAATGCTGAAAAGACACGTACATGCTCATCAATACATAAATAGTTTTCGGCAACTAAGTTACTATAGGTTTACCATGTACAACATCAGTGCTGCGTGTGTCCAGATTTCAAAATTCTAGACAATCACGATGAAGCATAAAGAAATACTATATACATCATATATGGTAATGGGTATATGGGCAAATGGAAACGTTAGTCCCGAGGAGCCAGCCCAATGGGAAGAATAAAATCCAAGCCATCAACACGTATGCCCTACCAGTCATCAGATACCCAGCTGGAATAATAAGGAGGAGATAAAGGCCACAGATATCAGGATACGGAAACTCCTCACCCAAAATCCAGCAGCCTGAGACTGTACGATAAGCGAAAAGATGGGGGCCGAGGGTTAGTGAATGTCAGGGCCACTCTCCAGGATGAAATAAGGAACATCCACGAATACATCAGAAAGAGGGCCCCCCAGGATGAACTGCTGGGTGAGTACATCCAGCTAGCAGATGACAGCGTGTGCAGAAGAAGAGGCGGTATCGTGGAAGATCAAGCCCCTCCATGGGATGTACCATCGACAGATAGAAGAAGTTGCTGATATCGAGAAATCCTACCAGTGGCTAGAGGACAGCACAGAGGCACAGAGGCTTTGATCACAGAAGCACAAAAACAGGCACTCAAGACCAGATCATTTGAGGCAGGGGTCTACCATACCAGACAAGACCCAAGATGAAGGCCATGCAAAGACGCCCCTGAGACACCGCCAAAGGTGGTTGAGAGTGGTAGAGTTGAGATCCTGACAGGCCTCAACTTCCAGGATGACAAGCAGGTGCTGGCTGACCGACCAGATATTATGGTGGTCGACAAGGAACAGAAGATAGCAGTCGTGATCGATGTCACAATCCCCAAGCAACGGCAACATGAGGAAGAAAGAGCATGAGAAGCTAGAGAAATACCAAGGGCTGAGGGAAGAACTAGATCGGATGTGGAAGGTGACATCCACAGTCGCCCCAGTGGTAATAGGAGCACTAGGGGCTGTGATCCCCAAACTGGGAGAGTGGCACCAGCAGATCCCATGAACAGCATCTGAGGTCTCTGTCCAGAAGAGTGCAGTCCTAGGAACGGCTAAGATACTTCATAGAACCCTCAAACTTCCAGGCCTCGGGTAGATCACCCGAGCTTGAGGAAGACAAACACCACCCAGAAAAAGTGTGAGAAGGAGATTTTTTTTATATACGTTTTCGTGCTTCACAGTTCACCTGACATAACCTAGAAGTAATTATCACATAAAGGAAATTACTTCAGACACAGCTAATCACCACACCAGTCTATCTGATCAGCTGTCCCACATGAGATGGTTATATCCTTATGTCAAGAGAGGTGCAGGTGAAAAGGCCACTGCCCTACAGAGATCAATGAAGTTTCAAATATCATTATGACTGAAAAACAAATGGTAGCAGTGGGTCTCACATTGTCTTTAACAAATGTTGAATTTTGGAAAAAAAAACCTTACTTGCACACATCCTATAGAACGGATCTGTGGCAACAGTTGTGCAAGTAAGTGCTTAGGAAGTGGAAGAAGGAGGGGCAGCTTTTTCTCACCAGTCCCTGCAGGAGGGCCAGGGGGCTGTTGGTCATAGCCCTGCTGTAGAACTGGTCACACTGGGAAAGGTCTCTGGATAGGGACACATCTATAGCGATATCCTTCCTGGCATTGACCCTGTGGTTGGTTAAGCACAGACCGTGCATCGTGCTCTTAAGGACAGGAAAACAAAGGGTTAACTTGTGAACATATGAGATTTAAAAGACAAATAACGAAGCCACATGTAACATTTTACGTTCAACTATCCCATCAAATCTCCTATTGAGGTCATTCTGTTTATGAGGAACATCTTATTCATCAAAATGAAATATGTAAATGAGATGTATTTCAAGCTCTGTATTTTACTCCACAATTATCTGGATAATATTGGAGCAAATTCTAGGGGGGGGGGCAACCGGGAAGCGCCGCAGCCGAGACGCGAACCTGGGTCTCCCGCACCACAGGCGACTATGTTAACCAGTCGACTAAAGGGTCCGAGCCGTCAGCCAAGGACTTGCGAGTCTAGTCATCTGTGATCATTACAGCATTAGTTAGTCTGTAAAGAGACAACTCATTACTGTACCTAAATTATAAGTGCTACTTTTTCACCTTGAGCTGAAAGTAGTTTGCATCCCTTATACTTAAGTTTACAAGCCTTGGAGAAAAAGATCTATGTAGAGGACGCTGTGCAGGACACTGACCCCGAGGCGGTGCTGATCCTCCTCAATGACCGGCGCCATGAGGGCCGAGACAATCCCTCGCTTAATATTGAGGATGTTTACTGGCTCGTGTGGGTCAGGGTACAGCTGGACGGTGGTGACCTGCTCCACAGTGAACCGAAGAGGCTTCCTAGATAAGGTAAACAAAGATCAATCAGTAACACGCTTTACAACCACACATGACAAATGCTTGTACTCAGTTGCTTTTATTTGATTTATTTCTTTTTACTAAAATGAATGCAAAGTGGGACGTCTGATGTGTATCTGGTGCTTATTTTGTGAAATGAAAAGACGGCACAAAGAGGGGAGACATTATTATTTGCCATCTAACGCCTTAGGTTACTTACTACACAATGCTAGCCGCTTGATGACAAAATTGCAGCAGTGATAGATGTGGCAGTTAGATGGGCAGGCTGATTGGGCAGGCTGTGTTTCAGAAGGGTAAGGGGTGTTCTGACGTTGAGCTGGGGGGAGCTCCGTCCTTCTTTGAAGACGGTTTTATCGAGACCAAAGAAAAGCTGACAGGTTGCTCTTTTGTCTCCTCTGAAAAGGACCAACTTTGGCTCCCTTGCCCCGACACTAACATTTCTCAGTAGGCACTGCATATCCGATCATCTTGAAAATATTTTACACTACCCCCCCCCCCCACTCTTCCAAGCCGTCCCGGTCTCTGCTCCACCCCCTCTGCTGATCCGGGGAGGGCTGCAGACTACCACACGCCTCCTCCCATACATGTGGAGTCGCCAGCCGCTTCTTTTCACCTGACAGTGAGGAGTTTCACCAGGGGGACGTAGCGCATGGGAGGATCACGCTACTACTCCCCCCCAGCACCTCGACCGACCAGAGGAGGCGCTAGTGCAGCGACCGGGACACATACCCGCATCCGGCTTCCTACCTGCAGACACGGCCTATTGTGTCTGTAGGGACGCCCGACCAAGCCAGCGGTGAAACGCGGATTCGAACCGGCGATCCCCGTGTCGGTAGGCAACGGGATAAACCGCCGCGCCACCCGGACGCCCTTTTATACTAACCTCTCCATAGCAGCCTGGAAGGCCTGAGAGCTTGCAGCCTGCCTGTAGACAGGCTGACCCTGGGGATCTGTGATGGACACCTCAGTCAGGACACAGTCCCTGGTGTGCAAGATGAAAGAACATGTCTGTGGGACCTCGAGCTCCACCTGTGGACAGGCATGGCCAGAAACAAACCCAGTAGAGGCACGAGGAGGGACACAGAGAGGGGGGTCAGATAAGTGATGCATGTTACCAACAAAAGGACAAAATGGGACAAACAACGTCGTGTACCTGGCAGGTGACTTTGGGGCCGTTCCTGAGGTCAGCAGTGCCCATCACTCCGTTGCTGCTCTCGGTCGTGTACTGGTAGACGTATTTCTTGTAGGCCTTGAATTTTGTCGCCACTGCAAGACGCACAGTCGATACGCGGGACTTTTCAGATCAAGTCAAGCGATTTGTCAGATATTTGGTCATTCCAGTTGAAATAACCTTTCTACTTACTAATGGAGAAACGAAGGTAACTTAGGTTTGGACTTACAAGCATGCCATATCGTTCGCCTACTGCTTAAGATTTCTGAAGGTTCACATTCAAACGTCCTCATGTCCTTCATGTCATTGAGTGGCCAGCTTTCACTTGCTGCCACTTGTCTTTAAGTGAATCTCAGGTACACGGCTTTGTGTGCCGACTTAGTCAATACAGCTCGAGGCTGCTCATTTTGACGAGGTCCACTTGTTATACTGGCCCAATATTGTCGACACATCTTGGGTTTTTTTTAGTTAAACCTCCATATCATCAGTTGACTCCAGACCTTTGGACTCTTTTGTAACCGAGTGATATTACCCAGAATGAACAACAACCAATCATTATCGAGGTGGAACACAGGTCCAGCTGCTGCTGCTGCTGCTGCTGCCGCCACCACCACCACCACCACCCGGACAGCGGCAGCAGCGGGTCACGTGGCTGTTCGCTCTAGAGCAAACAGCCACGCTATCGTTCTGTTAACAGGTCAATATGCTCCTTTGAACCATTCAGTTTCATGCTAGTTAGTGTCAGTGTTGTTATTTTTATCTTTTAATCTAATTTGATTTTAATTCTAATTTAATGTTTTGTGTTATACAAGTATGTTGTTATCTTTGCTTATTCAAGTCACTCATTTATTATGATTGTGATGATGATGATGATGATGATTATTATTATTGCTGCTGTTTTTTATATCAGCTATTCAGGGGGAAACAATGTTTGTTGGTGGCGCCCCCTTTATATATATTTTTTTCTTTTTCTCTTCTTCTTTGTATTGTGTGTTTTTGTTGAGGTGGGGTGGAAGGGTGGGGAAGAAAATATGAAAAATGGTGACCTGTAAACCCAGTATTGTGTTTATTATTTGCTTGTTTTTCACCTATAAAATATATATATATTAAAACAATTATTTTAATAATATCCCCTTTTTTAGCATGCACATTCTTCAAACAAACAAATAGAAAAGATTAATGTGAATATTCCATGATATTTTTATGCAGGTATCCCATGTTTTACTCCCAAATTAACAGCATAAATAAACCCTCACAAACTTACAAAGACAAGCTGCCGTCTGCTCATCGTGGTCATTGCCTTGGTCTGGAAAGGGAGAAATGATGGGTAAGTGATCACATGAACATGCAGTAACTATAAAGGGAGACATTTCTCTGTAATTCTAGAGTAGTTTGGGTGGTGAAACACCTAAAACGTGTCTTATTTTCTCTCTTCTTGTTCAGGAGTGGAGGGAGGGACTGTTTCGGTTTAGGCACGACATTCATTTACAACCAGCGGTTGCAAGAAAAACACACTGGCATGAACTGCTCATCTAGAAAACACACCAAAACCTTTCAGCCGCACAATGAACTGTAGTTATTTCTACGTATAACTGAAACGTTGATAACGCCGCATGTCAGAGGTTAAGAGACTTTGATTTCACCATGATTTGCTCATTTTTGGCCTCAGGAAAGGTCGTTAACCGGATGAAAGCTTGTGTTAGTAGGGATGAACATTATGTAATAGTTACAACTCTTGATATCAGAGTTAGCACTAAATCTACACAGGACATTGGTCTTGTGTTTCTAGGAGTAACTTCATCTTGTTCCAAATGTCTTTAAAGCCAGAATATAGAATATAAAAGAACGGGGAAACTCTTACGAGCCGAGGCGAAGCTGCCGAGAAGCAGTAACAGACAGGCCGTGGTGCCCCCCATGGTGGGTTATCCAGATTTAGACGTCCTACTTCCTTTATCCTTCAGCTCTCTCGACTTCTGCCCCAACCCATCTCTCTCTAGACCTTTTATATGGTCCTGTGTTTTAGTCCCTCCTTCTCCAAGCTCTGCATAATACTGCAGATAAACAATGGCGGCAGAGGCCACGGGCCTGATTCAAAGTTCAAACTGCAACCATGATTGAACACTGTTTTTGGATATGATTTAATCATTCTTTAAAACATACCGTTAAAACACTAAAGCAAACTACAGAAAACACAAGTTAGACTTTTTTTTTATTCTCATATTTGCATTTTTTTTTTATTCGAGTGACTTCTGCCTGCTTAGGTGCCCTATTCGTGGCCTGTCCTGAGGGGGAGGAGTCCGTCAGAATGGGCATTAGTTCTTGTTAGAAGCAAGCTTTGATATTTTCTACATAAATTGAACAAGGTTGCCTGATAAATCTAGAAAGACTATTTTCAAACTGTCGGATATGGATACTAGCTCACGTGTAAGTAAGTGAACCACCCCCTGAGGAGTCCCAGGAAAAAAGACTGAATCCTTATTTCTATAGGTACAGCAGCAACAACAACAACTTTGTTTTGTATAGCGCCTTTCAGGAAACCTAAGGAGGCTTCACACTAGATTAAAAAAAAAGAAGATTAAAACAAAGTTCAAAAGGCTCCAGACCGCAGGCCTTTGTAAAAAGGTAAGTTCTCAGTAGTCTTTTAAAACTGTGCAAGGAAGCAGCATGGCGGATCTCTGCAGGAATAGAGTTCCACAGGATGGGGCTGCCACACTATATGCTCTAACCCCAAAAGTCCACAGGCTGGTGTGGGGGATGGAAAGCAGGCCCGTGTCTGTGGACTGCAGATTCTGGTACAGAACAAACCGAGTCTCAAACTCTTAGCATCTTCAACTCTGCCACCTCCAGCTCCACCTCCTGTCTTTTCATCAGTGCCACTGTCTCCAGACCATACAACATAGCTGGTCTCACTACCATCTTGTCAACCTTCCCTTTAACTCTTGCTGGTACCCTTCTGTCACACATCACTTGTTATGGCCACAGGTATGTCCGTGCCTCCTGTATCTAACCCTCACTCTGGCTCTACCTTCAGGTATCCGCCAGGTGCTCCTCATCACCTCATCAACCGGGCAACGAATCCTCCAGTTTCCATCAGCTGTGCAGTCTCCCATTTAAACCCCCACGTGTCTTCAGCTCCCCGGCCAGCTAGTGTAGGTTGTGTGTTGTGGCTACTTGGTGTTTGTAATGTCTGGCCCGTTTTTGGTTAAGTTTGCATTTTGAGTATTTTGAGTTATGCTTAGCCCTTAATTTGTTTAGTTCTTTTGGGCAAGGGGATCAAGGTAAGATGCCCATGGGCAAACACCCCATCACGTAGCTTACCTCTGTTAGACACACTAGGTTAGGAGCGGTTGCCACTTTTTGTCTTCAGGTTTGGTGCTTTTCAGCACTGTCAGGGGTGGGCTACTTAATATTTATATTTTATTTAAACGTTTATGTCTCACTGTGTTGCATCCTCACCTCACTGTTACCCGGTACACTAATATTTGCACCCTCTCCAGACCAAGCGTCGTAACAAACTCCTAAAACTCTTCTCCACCCACTCCACCCTGCCTGCACTCTCTTCTTCACCTCTCTCCTGCCCTCCCCATCACTTTGGACAGTTGACCCCCAAGTATTTAAACTCATACGCCTTCATCACCTCCACTCCTTACATCCTGACCATTCCACTGTCCTCCCTCTCATTCAAGCATAGGTGTTCCGTCTTGCTCCTACTGACTTTCATTCCTCTTCTCTCCAGTGCATACCTCCACCTCTCCAGGCTCTCCTCCACCTGCACCCTACTCTCACTACAGATCACAATGTCATCCACAAACATGATAGTCTACAGAGACTACCACCTGATCTCTTCCGTCAACCTGCCCGTCCCCACTGCAAGCAAGAAAGGCCTCAGAGCCGATCCTTGATGTCCACAGGGGCTCTTTGTGAAAATCACGTGAAATAAGCGGGGCATTACAGATGTTGGCATCTGACAATGAGGAGTGACAGGACACATGGCGTGAGGCTGCTGTGCTATGCACCAAGCTTGGGAAGCTGGAGACTGCGCTGATGACTGAGTCAAGCGCACAAGCAACAGCTTGCAGAAGAGGGACATGGGCCTAATAACGGCTGCACACTTACGTTGCATCACTACGAGGGCAACATGCCAACTTTGAGACACCTACCAGGGCTGTCACAGGTGTGACACAGACCTACCAGTATGAGACTCGCCACGTGATGAGGCAGTCGGCAATGAGGTCGTTCTCACTGGGAGTAAAACGTCCCAAGTTGAGACTTTCAATGGGACTGTTGACAGTTCGCTCTCAGGACTGAACGAACGGCTGGATGCATACAGAGACACAATAAATGGTGGCTTTGGTATCCTGTTTGACATGGGCTGTGATGACACTGATCTCCACAAACAGGCTGATGTTCTCGCCTCTTCATGTCCAGTTGTCTTGGACAAGGCCTCAGCTGATGAGCTGAGCCAGTTCAAGTCTTTTGTCAGCACCAAGCAAGGTAGGACTCCTGCAAACCTATCGCAAGTTGTGTTGAGGAACGGACTCCAGACAGCCTTCACCAACCTTTCTGTTGCGCTCAGGCTTTTCCTCACGCTGCCCGCATCCAGCTGCGAGGAAGAGAGGACACTTCTACAACTGAAACGGCTAAAAAAAGGAAGGGCCGTTGCTTTGATGGCCATGGAGTCTGAGCTTGTGACGGAGCTGGATTTTGAGGACTTGATCACAGAGTTTGCAAAGCAAACGTCGAGAAAGAAGAACTTCTAAAGGTGAGAACCACGTGGTGATGTTGTCTGCGCATTGGGCAGCATTGCCTCTTGGGGTTGTGTGTTGCTGTATGTTCTGTGGATGAGTCTATTTGATATGCTGTTGTGCATAGTGTGTATTGCATCACTGTGGCGTGACGCTGCTGTATTGTGTTGGAGTCGGTTTGTCTAGTTCACTATATGTTGGGTTTTGCAGTTCTGTGTGAAGTTGCCTAGCTCACTTGGTGAGCCTTATTTTGAAAGCTGCATTCAGCGGTGCTGTGTGATGACCTTAGGATGGCGTTGTTGTAAGCCTGCTCGTAGTCAGTCCCATCGTTACATGTCAGTAGTAGCTGCTGTGCTGTCTGCATGGGTGGCTTTCCATGAACACAAGCATGGTCATAGTCAAGTCACACACTGCCCTGGGATGATTTAATCTGTTGTGTCCTTGCTGTGTGGTTTGTTAGTGAAATGGCAGTACTTGGTCTGGTCTGCTGAGCTGTATAGGCACCCCTGTCCAGCTGGATTGGTTATTCAGCCTTTGACCAATAGGTGTGTGACTGGTCTGGTGGATTTGACATGCCAGCTTGACTGGAAGCTCAAAGTAATTAAGGTGGGGTTTAATGGCTGGGGTGTGTTGGGGGGGGGTATGCACTTCAGTGTACTAATCCAGCCTTGCAGAAACCTGTGAAACAACTGACAAGGTGTGACATGCTGTCCCCTGACTAGATCCTTGCTTGAGCTGTATTAACTCTCAGATGCACGTCGCTTTGGATAAAAAGGTCTGCTAAATGAAATTGTAACGTGAGTTTTTAATTTCTTGATAAAAAGCATGAATGGGATCAAAAGAGAGACGGGTATCCGGTATTAAATGGCGGTGACGTAACAGCAGTGAGAGGTGAAGAGAAGGCAGAGATGCGAGCAACAAACTTCTGTTAAAATCCACAGTTCCAACAATGTCAGTGAAGAAGGGGAAAGAGGAAGGGGAAATACAATGGCGGAGCATGAAGCGCTATTCCAGCTAGAGGAAGACTCCGATGACCTATTAAACAAGCCATTTACAAAGACAGAACCGGACCCGCTCTCTCAAGAACCCCACGATGTCAGCACCGGAAAAAGGTCAGGTCCGTTATCTAATGATAAACCGTCTTAGTGAACCATCAAAGGGTATTTGATTGGAATGATATGCTAAAGTTTGGGAGGCTGGGAAATTGTCACAAAGCTGGAAGGAGGCTGTTGTAATATTCAGCACATTTTGTTGTTGAAAATGGAATACCTCAAGATTAACAAAAAAACGAGGACTGGTTGTTAACACCCCTAGTGTTTGCACTGCAACAGTTTCGGTGGGAGTTAAACTGGAGATGTCTGCCAAGGGGACGTTGCCACCACCAGGACACATCCTCAGTTGTGTACCTCAGCATCACAGGGTCTTGCGGCCTTTTGTCACAAGACACCCTCCGCTGAGGCAGGCCCACCACAGGTTGATCGGTCCTGGGTGTCTGACCTTTGGTTAGCTGTTCAGCCTGGCAGCCCAGACGCCATCTCTCCTTTTGATCCAGATCCAGTGGCTTGTCCTCTCAGCAGTGTCGGCTAGCTCTTTGGTCACTCTCCTGTGGGCCTGACTCCTAGTTCCCTCAGGAGTTTTGCTGTGGAGCTGGCAACAAAGCCCCTACAACCCACCTCCACAGGGCGCACCTTCACCTTCCAGCCTCTGTCCTCTGCTTCGGCTGCTAGGTTGGCGTACCGCAGCTTCTTACGCTCGCACGCTTCATCAACTGCATCCTCCCAGGGGACCGTCAGCTCGATGATGTAAGCGAGCTGATTAGAATTGGACCAGAGGACGAGGTCTGGTTGCAAGGTGGTTGTTGCAATCTCTGTCGGGAAGATGAGCTTCTGGCCTAAATCCACTCGCATTTCCCAATCCCTGGCTGAGTTTAGCGAGCCTAAGTCAGGAATTGAAGCCATGGCCTTCAGTTTGTCCCCCTCTCGAACGAAAGCTGGAAACCACCGGGGCCCTTCCTGGTTGTTGAAGGGTTGGGCATTGATGGAAACCCTCTTGCGATCGAGTTCAGCTGCCAAGCACCTGAGCACCTGATTGTGTCGCCAGGTGTATCTGCCTTGGGTAAGGCTGGTCTTGCAGCCACCCAAGATGTGCTTGAGGGTTGCTGGGGCTGTACACAGGGAGCAAGATGGATTCTCTCCAAACCAGAGATTTAGACTTATGGGAGAGGGCAGGACATCATATGTGGCCTTGATGATGAAACTCAGCCTGTTTTATTCCATGCTCCAGAGCTCACTCCATGTGAGTTTTCTCTTTTCAACACCCTCCCACCTCATCCAACGGCCCTGTTTGGCTTGTGCTACGGCTTTAGCACATCTGGCTGCTTCTTCCTGTCAGCGGACCTCCTCAACCACCATAGTTCGCCGTTCGGTAGTAGTCGCCTTTTGCCAGGTAGGTGTTTTTATTCCCAGGCCAAGGCCGCCTCTGCCTTGTTGAACATGGCCTACTACATCTCAGTGGCGGAGGGCAGATTTCGCCTCCAGTACAGCTGCAGCCGGGGTCCATTTTTTCCCTGTTGCTAGGGTTGGAGCAACTCCTCTCACTACCGGGTCTTGGGATTCTGTGAGGGACATGTCCAGCCTCACTTTGGCACATTTGAATTCCTCAACCAGGCTGCAAATTGGCAGTGCGAGGGCTCCATTGCCGTAGAGTCCAACACTGCTGAGGCACTTTGGCAGTCCAAGCCACTTCCTCACCTGCGAGTTCCCTAGCCTCCAAGTGATTGGCCTGAGATAGTGAGACCTCGTACATGGTTATTGGCCACATGAGTCGGGGTAGCAGCCCAAACTGAAAGCACCAGAGCTTCAACTTCCCGGGCAGCGCAGTGTTGTTGATTTGCCTGAGGCCGCTGATTGTGTCCTGGGGAAGTTGCTGCAGTTGCTGGGTGTCTTCGAGGTCTGCATTGTACCACCGTCCGAGGCTCTTGATGGGCTTCTCCCGGACTGTGGGGATTGGTTGATCACTGATGCAGAACCGTTCATCTGCTAGTTGGCCTTTCACAATGGAGATGCTGCGAGATATCCTTCTTTGCTTCAAGGAAGCATAGTAAGCCCTTTGCTGTTTTCCATAATGGTAAATGATGTATTTATGGGAATGGAGAATGAGACAGGCCTTTCACTTTTTGCAGATGACGGAGCAATTTGGAAGAGGGGAAGAAATGTGAAATTCATTATAAAGAAACTGCAGGTGGCTATTATGAAAGTAGAAGAATGGGCATACAAATGGGGTTTTGAATTTTCAGTGGATGCGACAAAGACATTGTTCTTTACAAGGAAAAGAATTGATAATGAAATAAAACTGAAATGATAAGAACTGGAAAGAGTGAAACACTTCAAGTTTTTAGGGATATGGTTCGATGAAAGAATTGCATGGCTTATACATATTCAGAAAGTAGTGGACAATGTAAGACGGTACTAAATGTAATGTGGTGTTTAGTTGGAAGTGAATGGGGGGCAGGTAGAATTGCTTTGAAGGTCACATACAGTGGTTTAATTGGGTCAGTATTAGATTACGGTTGTGTGGTGTATGGGTCAGCAGCAAACACTTCTCTAAAGAAATGAGATAGGGTACAGTGCCAGGCTTAGAGATGAGCACAGGGGCATTTAAAACAACCCCAACAGCAGCATTACAGGTGGAAATGGGTGACATGCCACTAGAAATGAAGGATACAGTTATCCTTGAACTACAGGGCCATAGTCAGGATCATCCAACACTGGACCCCTTGTTGGAAAAATCAGAGGAGGGAAACAAAAAGCTTTGGATGGACGATGACACAGAACTCAGCAGAACTTGAAGTAGGTCATTAAACATTAGTCCATCAGCGCCTCTGCCAGCAATACCACCTTGGATACTTCCAGACGCCACCGTAGATTTCACACTATTAGAAAAGAAGAATAAAGATAGAGTTTAATTATGATTCACATGCCATACATGCTTATATTATTTACCACAGTTATGTCAGGTTTATACGGATGCATCAAGGAGTTCAGTAAATAAAGTAGGAGCAGCATTTATTGTTCCAGAATTTCATATTACAGCAGGGAAAGGGATCAATGAGGACATGCCAGTACACACAGCAGAAATGCTTGCAGTATTGTCAGCAGGGCAGTGGATCGAGGAAACAAGACCACTGACGGCAATTATTTGTTCAGACTCAAGTTCATCAGTAGTCAGTTTACAATACAGTCATTCAGACAGCAGACCGGACATTTTAATACAGGCACAACAAACATTATACAGAACTCAAATGATAGGTCTTACAGTATCATCTTGCAACCTTATCTGCTATTTCAAGGACGTAATGATATGTGCCCACCGGGCCAGTAGGTGGCAGTATTGGTATACCTTGTTTACTGTAGCAGGTGCATGAATATACCAATACTGCCACCTGTTGGCCCGGTAGGCACATATCATTACGTCCTTGAAATAGCAGATAAGGTTGCAAAGAAGGCTACAACACATAATCACATTGAATTGGTAGTTACTTTATGCAAGACAGAAATAAAGAGCGTTAGGAAGCGCAGACTGAAGGGAAGGTGGCACAAGCAACGGGAGGAAGAGGGGAAAGGACGATGGTTTTACACAGTTCAAAGGAAAGTGGGGGAAATGAGGTGTGCAGGAAGGAACAGGAGAGATGAGACAGTAATTTCGAGACTCAGATTTGGCCACAATGGACTAAACGGTACACTTTTCAAAACAGGCAACCACAATCCAGGCAGATGTGACTACTGTGGGCAAGGAGAAACCATAGCGCATGTTATGATATAATGTCAGAAACAGGAGGCAGAAAGAAGGCGTCTCACTCAAAATCTCTGAAAAATAAAAATACAATTTGATTTAGTAGATATCCCACAGAAGAATCCATCCATTATCCAAACCGCTTATCCTTAGTCGGTCGCGGGGATGCTGGAGCCTATCCCAGCAGTCACTGGGCGGGCGGGCGGCAGGCGGGGGGGGGGGCACACCACCCTGGACAGGCCAGCCAGAAGAATTCAACGGAGTGTTATAAAATCTTGGGTACCACTTTAGTATGGGGAACATAAAAAAACTTAATTACTAGTGAATTAGTCATGATCAAGACGTCACTTTAGTATGGGGAACATATTCTAAGTAACAAAAACTTAATTTAGAGTAATTTAACACTATGAACACTTGTAGTTTTGTGTGTTGTTATGTAAGAACAGACCATATTCATTAAGTGTTAGTAAGGGAGAATAACTCTTCTTGTGGTACTACCACCTTATAAAGGCCATACTAAGCAAAGCATATTGAGATGGTACTACTAATAAGCAATACTTCTGAGGTTATAGAGGGAAAACTCATAGCTAATGGCTTACTGGTTGTAAAATAAGGCCATGCAGAATAAGGCATTAATGAGTATGTAATAATGACCAATCAAGAGCCAATATGTTGCTAATAAGCACCTAATTAATGGTGACTACGTTCCCCATACTAAAGTGTTACCAAATCTTGTTTCAGTTTCTTGGAGTAACACATTTAATTAAGAGGATTTGAGTTATTATTTTTTTGGGGGGGGGGGGTAACGTAAATAATAGGCTGAGCCACACTCCATACCAGCTGGTGGCGCTAATGCACCAATTCGTTGTTTGCCAACCGCCAGGAAACGCCAAGAAGAAGCCGAAGAAGAAGCAGTAGTAGAAGAAGAGGAGGATTAACGTTGACCTTTTACAGTCGACGTCCTCATTGCTGCAAGAGACGCGTCGAGTGAGACTTGAGAGGAAAGAAATGATGCGTGGGATCGTGAGGAGCGTCAGTGGCCGGGTCGTCCCTGCTCTGCGGGGCGCCACCATCAGCCAGAGGGCCAACCTCTACACCAAGCCAGCCAAGGATAAGCTCGGGGCTGCCGTAAGTTGAGCCGTGCCGTCCGTTAGCCGTGCTAACGCCCGCTAGCTCCGCTGCCGGTGGACGGCGAGGAGCGGGCCGCCCTTCACCCGTCAGGTCACGCCCGTCTGGTCGCGTCTGTTAAGCGTGTTGCCACGCGTGGGTCCCGAGCGAGCCTCGCTGGCTTCTCATGGATAAGTAGACCCGCTGGCCGCTGGCTGGCGGGTCTGACCCTTTAGTCGAGCGGTTAGCGACGTCTCCCTCGGTGCGGGCGACACGGGTTCGCTTCCCGGCCGCGGCAGTTCCCGTGGTTGCGTCGTCCCCCCCGAATTCGCTACGGTACGTTTGGTTTGTGTGCCTGCTGAACCTGCGCAGGGCGGGTTCTCTGCGGGGCGGTAGAAACGCCAGCGCGGCTCGGCTGTGAAGGACCGGGACGTGTTCTTAAGGGATCGGCAGTCGTGTCAGTTGTACCGGACTGGAGCCGCTGCAGTGGCTCTGGACACACGCTGGGAGTCCTGGTCGACCTTTGGGAACCGGGCGTCGCTGCTCACCACTGCTTATGGAGCTTGTTAGGTCCCCCCCCCCCCCTCCTCCCCCCCCCCCATAGCCCAAATAAAACCTGTTGTATTCAGCAGGCGACGGGCGACTGATGAGGAAACTAAAACGCGGAAACCTGTAAATTCAAACGACGCTGCAGATGATGTCGCTCTTATAGGCAGTTGGGTAACACTTCAGTATGGGGAACGTAGTCACCATTAATTAGGTGCTTATTAGCATGCACATTAGCAACATATTGGCTCTTAATTGGTCATTATTACGTACTCATTAATGCCTTATTCTGCATGGCCTTATTTTACAACCAGTAAGCCATGAACTATGAGTTTTCCCTCTATAACCTCAGAAGTATTGCTTATTAGTAGTACCATCTCAATATGCGTTGCTTAGTATGGCCTTTATAAGGTGGTAGTACCACAAGAAGAGTTATTCTCCCTTACTAACACTTAATGAATATGGTCTGTTCTTACATAACAACACACACAACTACAAGTGTTCATAGTGTTAAATTACTGTAAATTAAGTTTTTGTTACTTAGAATATGTTCCCCATACTAAAGTGACATCTTGATCATTACTAATTCACTAGTAATTAAGGTTTTGTTACTTAGAATATGTTCACCATACTAAAGGGACATCTTGATCATTACTAATTCACTAGTAATTAAGTTTTTTTACTTAGAATATGTTCCCCATACTAAAGTGTTACCGGCAGTTGTTGCGAGATCATTTACGATGGTGTGCACTGACTGTGGGGGAGCACCGCTGTCATGATGCCGGTTACTTGCAGACGAGCTGCCAGATGGTAGAAAGCTGTAGGTACGATTCCAGTCGGCACCAGTAAGGAATGAAGGACATGGTCTCCTAAAAGTGCTATGACTGATTCATCTCTACCATTAAGCGTTTTGCTTTAAGATGTCAAGCTTAGTGGCTGCACACATCTCTCTAGTCTTTACCAGTGTCCGCAAAAAGTATGGATTAAATTATTAAGAACAACTTTTTTCAATATATTATTATATAATTTAATTGCTGTAAGACTAGCCTTTCAGCCGTTTATTTACTATATATAATATGTATAATTACTACGAGTCGCCTTTCAGTCGTTTACGTGTTCCGCTGAGATCTGTCAAATTATATTGGCGTCCTTCAGCTCACTGGTACCTGTTTCTGGCCTTTGCTTACAGTTTGACTGTAATGTTGCCGTGTAATAAAACATCACACTGATGGACAAACGATAAGCGGCAGTGATCAACTTGACTCCTTTATTTCAAATGAACTGACCGTTTCTATGACGACTTCTCTTCCAGGAAACTGCTGTTGGACTGGGGATGTTCGCCTTCGCGATCCTGGGACCATCTGGGTGGATTCTAGCCCACCTGGACGACTATAAGAAGAAGGAATAAGATGGACCTTTTTAACCCTTAACCTGGTGCACCCAGCTTATTGTCATCCCTACTCCAGTAAAAACCCCGGACCACCATGATCAGCACGTGCAGGAAGCTAAGAAGAAGCGAGGGATCACATTTAAACACACGACTCTCCTACCTCTGCCGACCGTTTACTAACCTTCATTGATCATTTCACACAAAAAAGGCTGTCAAACAGTGGCTTTGTAACCTCAGCTGTAGTACATCTGGAAGCTCTTTACAAGGAGTCACAACGACATTAAATTATGTTGAAATTCAGATGTGTACGTTGTCTATCTTGTGGAGCTCGGGAAGAAACCCAACACACAACTTGGCAGCCAAAGTGGACTGGTGTTAAGTCAGATCTCAGGTTTGACTATATGCAGCTTCTGGTGTGAAGGCATAGAAAAAGCACTGACTCACAACCCTTACTTGCATGCAGTCAGCTGAGAGCAGTGAGGGGATTAGAGGTGGCTGCTCTGGCGAGACCGAGGTGGCATCAGGTGTGTGTTTAAAAGTGCGAGTGAGGACTAAAAGCTCAGTTACCCTCGTAAAGTTAGAGCTCCGCTTCTGACGCCTCTGCAGCAACCCATGGCCCGATTTCATGAGGTCGTTGTACCACCGTGGCAGTCCTGTCAGCAGGAGGCAGTAAGTCACATACCTGTACAGCCAAACCTGTGGCCGTGAAGTGGATCTGAACTGCTCTTGACAAGAAGTACAATTATCTGTTTGTAATTTACTTTCCACCCCAGCAAGGCACAAGGGCGGGTGCGCCGTGGCTTCGGAAAGTATTCGCACCCCTTCACCTTTTGCACACTACGATGTTGTAGATTTAACTTTAAATGGATAAAATTGCCACGTTTGCCAGTCTACAGTCGGTAACCCACACTGACAAAGTCAAAAAAACGTCTTTACACATTTTTGCAAATCTATAAAAAAAGAAATCTCATTTCTATCAGTATTCACGTCCTTAAGTCAGCACTTTGCAGACGCCCCTTTGGCAGCAGTGACAGCTGCGAGTCATCTTGGGGAAGCCTCTACAGGCTTTGCAGGCGCTCTTACAGTCAGAGTCTTGTGCTGAAGCCACTCCAGCGTGGTCTTGGCCGTGTGCTCTGGGTCATTGTCGTGCTGAAAGGGGAACCGTCGCCCCAGTCTGAGGTTGCCTGCACTCCGGAGCAGGTTTTCCCCCAAAGACCTGTCTGTATTTGGCTGCACTCATCCTCCCCCAACTCTGACCAGTCTCCCTGTCCCTGCTGCTGAGAGGCAGCTCCACAGCATGATGCTGCCACCGCCCTGCTTCACCGCGGGCATGGCCAGGTGAAGAGCAGCGCCTGAGCTAGTCAGCCGTGGTGCTTGGAGTTCAGCCCAAAGACTTCAGTTTTGGTCTCATCTGGCCAGAGTGTCTTCCCCTCGTGCTGTGTCTTAAACCGCCTTTATTTCAAATAAACCTACAACAGAGAAGGGGCCTGAATACTTCCTGAAGCCACGCAGCTGTGTCGTCTGACCAGCAATCACTCTGTGCATAACTGAATAATGATGATAATTATTATTAATGATAATTATGACGATGAGCATCCTCGTTCTCATAATTATCATTAGCAACAGTTATCACATGCACGTGTCTTCTGGTTAAGTAGCGCTTTAAGCTATTCGGTCACCCAGGGTTTTACTATTAGGGTAGGCCTTGACTACCTCCTCAGGGTAACAGCGTCCTGGCAGTATGACACCCATCAGCTGACAACTTGTGAGACTTCACTGACGTCCCGATTCGGTGACGTCATCGCACGCCGTGCAGTCCAGACAGCCTTGCAGCGTCAGCGGTGCCGCCTCCGACCAGAAAGCCGAAGGAAGTCCAGGTGTCTTCTCTTCTTCTTCTCACTAAACATGTCCAGATGAAGTGACTCGGTCGTGGCTGAACTGGATCTTCTGGTTCACAATAGTCAGTTCACACGTTTTGTTTCACCACGTGCTGTATGGTCGGAGAGCTCATGAAGTCAGCTTGTCAGACATGTACAGGTGAGAAGGAAAACCCCATGACTGACAAAGTAGGAGCCATTGTGTGGTCATCGTTTAGTCAAAAGCTCACAGCATATGACGCGTCGCACCTTTTAGGATAGGCGTCCTGTCCATTGGGGACGCTGGGGACGTGTCCCCACCACTTATTGTTGTGGTCCATTTCGTCCCCAGCACTGCCTGAAAGCCTTTAGTCAGTTGAACTTAGTGATGAATAAAATGACGTTGGCACATCTGACGTCATTAAGAGAGGACCCAGCATGCTTACTGACCAGTAAATCTACAGGCCTTAACATAAGACAGACACACAAACACACACACTACAATCACACAGCAGAACAGTAGCAACACCCACATCTCAGGCTTGAGGTGGACTTTATCTGCTGGTGTGGTCTTTAAGCTGGGTGTGTATCTGTGACCTGTCAACAGGAAGCAGTCAGGTTTCCAGTTCTGCCCATCCAACAAAGAAACATGCATGGACACATCGGCTGTGCGGCTATTTAAATAGCCTTAATGCTAACCTGGACCACAGCACGCTGTCAAAAACCCACCTCAAGCTCGTGCAGCAAAGGTCCTGATGTGGATTCTAACTGGGGACACAGCAGTCCGGCCTGAGTGCACATGGTATGCCCTTAAGTGGTTGGGCCGCCATGATGCCCTGTGGAGATTTCCAAACGTGTGTTGTGTTTTTACCCCACAGCTTTTGACGAACATCCTTCTGATGACGTTGTGGTCGCTCTTTCCTGTGTTCATTGTTGCAGGAGTTACACAACTGTAAGTCACACACACACACCATGACGCACTTCTTAGGAAAGCCTATGAGCTCTACTTCTGATGTGACACTCGCTTGTTGTGCAACATGTGAGTCAACCCGAGAGCCTGGCTCAGAGGTACTGGGAAGTCGGCGCCATCTGCAGACCCAATGACATGGGGAGAACAGAAGGACCACGTGACGGACTGTTACTTCTGTCCGACCAATGAATCTGTTCTCTGCTAAAATAAGACGTCTATTTAATACCCCAACCTGCCTCCAGCCATGACACCAGGGCCACAGGGAGACAGTTTGGCAGTACTGAAGCCGGCGGAGACATGGAGCCTAGATGAGGCAGATGAAGATGCCACACCGCATCAGCCAGATGTGGAAAACGGCACTGATCCACATGTTGAACTACTTGGTCCAAGGTTGTAAGGATGGGGTTTGCTCTCACCAGGCGCACTGACATTGGCGGATTGTTCAGGCTTTGTGTTGTGAACCTGAACATGTGTACCCAGAGCAGGACAAGGGGTTCAGATAATGGATGGGGGTATATATATATATATATATATACACTACCGTTCAAAAGTTTGGGATCACCCAAACAATTTCGTGTTTTCCATGAGAAGTCACACTTATTCACCACCATATGTTGTGAAATGAATAGAAAATAGAGTCAAGACATTGAAAAGGTTAGAAATAATGATTTGTATTTGAAATAAGATTTTTTTTACATCAAACTTTGCTTTCGTCAAAGAATCCTCCATTTGCAGCAATTACAGCATTGCAGACCTTTGGCATTCTAGCTGTTAATTTGTTGAGGTAATCTGGAGAAATTGCACCCCACGCTTCCAGAAGCAGCTCCCACAAGTTGGATTGGTTGGATGGGCACTTCTTTGAGCAGATTGAGTTTCTGGAGCATCACATTTGTGGGGTCAATTAAACGCTCAAAATGGCCAGAAAAAGAGAACTTTCATCTGAAACTCGACAGTCTATTCTTGTTCTTAGAAATGAAGGCTATTCCATGCGAGAAATTGCTAAGAAATTGAAGATTTCCTACACCGGTGTGTACTACTCCCTTCAGAGGACAGCACAAACAGGCTCTAACAGGTACTATTTAATGAAGATGCCAGTTGGGGACCTGTGAGGCGTCTGTTTCTCAAACTAGAGACTCTAATGTACTTATCTTCTTGCTCAGTTGTGCAACGCGGCCTCCCACTTCTTTTTCTACTCTGGTTAGAGCCTGTTTGTGCTGTCCTCTGAAGGGAGTAGTACACACCGGTGTAGGAAATCTTCAATTTCTTAGCAATTTCTCGCATGGAATAGCCTTCATTTCTAAGAACAAGAATAGACTGTCGAGTTTCAGATGAAAGTTCTCTTTTTCTGGCCATTTTGAGCGTTTAATTGACCCCACAAATGTGATGCTCCAGAAACTCAATCTGCTCAAAGAAGTGCCCATCCAGCCAATCCAACTTGTGGGAGCTGCTTCTGGAAGCGTGGGGTGCAATTTCTCCAGATTACCTCAACAAATTAACAGCTAGAATGCCAAAGGTCTGCAATGCTGTAATTGCTGCAAATGGAGGATTCTTTGACGAAAGCAAAGTTTGATGTAAAAAAAATCTTATTTCAAATACAAATCATTATTTCTAACCTTGTCAATGTCTTGACTCTATTTTCTATTCATTTCACAACATATGGTGGTGAATAAGTGTGACTTTTCATGGAAAACACAAAATTGTTTGGGTGATCCCAAACTTTTGAACGGTAGTGTATATATCAACACAGGGGCAACACAAACCGTATTATTCTTTGTTGAGTTCAACAAAGAATCATACGGTTTGTGTTGCCCAGCGTCACGCCCCTAATTTCGGCTGCCAATCAGATGGGGAAACATTCAAACTATAACAACCAATGGGGTAGGTAGCTCTGGTGCACAGCAACCAATGGCGGAGTAGAAAACATTACACCCAGCGGGGTAAGGGGCCGGGGCTTGTTTGGAAAAGCATCTAGGGACCAGGGCTCTGCTGAAACAGCCTACATTTAGAATATAACAAGGTCATTTATGTGAATTATATAGTGGGGTGGTGTTGGGGCACAGTTGGAAGGACAGGCAGTTAAAATATAAAAAAATATATAAAAACAACTCTAATAACTGTCTCATGTGTATCATCTAATGGGGGGGGGGGGGAAAGATGTTTCACTTGTAGTTACAGAGGAGGTATGTTTTTCGGTGTCTACAGCTGGTGGCCAATTCGTTTCTATCATTCAAGGTGGACAAATCAGGTCTGCAAATAATAAAATAGTCACATCTTCTACCTCTAACTGAATATGCACTGCTCTTTGTGAGGGTTTTCCATGAGACAGAATAACTGATATTCTTGTCTACCAATAACCACGTGTGGCGGCTTAAGGCCGCTGCATGTTTCGCATGCTCATGTCTGAAGCTACTCATATGGGCGATAAACCTCATTTTAAAAGGGCCTTCTGTTCATCCCACCTCAGTGTCCACATTGCAGTTGTCTTCTCCTGTCACCGATGCCTGGTAGATGACTCCCTCTGTCTGGCATTTTCCTTCTAGAGGACACGATAAGGCAGTTGCAGTTGGAGGTGTTGGGTTGTGGTGAGGGTGGGTGTGCCTTGGCCATGATGTTTGTGTTGTGGGATGAAATAACCTGCTGAACATCTGGCCTGCAGCTGTTGCTCATTTTGAATGTGTTCCTGTTGAATATTTTTCTCAGTTGATGGTCTGGGGTAAAGCGCTCATCCAAAAGCTTGAAAATTTGTTTTGCAATATTAGACGCCACACGGTGGCGCTGTAGGGAGGATTATACCAGGTGATGTTCCGCCTTCTGCTGCGGTTTTTGGTTTTGGATTTTGCTGGCTGTCACTAATTGGTGGTGGATTGTACTTAAGTGTGAAATCATATCCACATGTCTGTAAGGCTTCCTGGTATGGGGGGGGGGGCTTCATTAAAGATGGCTTCGCTGGATGATAAACGAGATTATTTTGTTTATGCTCACTGGGGTATTTTTCCAGATGGAGGGCGGATGACTGCTTTCTGTGTGGATGTATTGCAGTATGTTGTTGGGCTTCATGTATAGCCTGTATGTACCATTTCTAAGGTCTAATAAGATGTCGAGGAAGTCAGTCTGTTTTTTATTAGCCTCAATTGAAATTTTTAGTCCATTGTTTGCAAATATACTACACATTCTCTTGCCGGTTTGTTGCAGACTGCCAGCCCGTCGTCTCTATATAGCCCCACGTTGATGTCTAGTGGGATGCATTTTGTTTGTCTGCTCTGGACACTTCCCTAGGGTGCCGTTAGAGGGCGCCGGTGTTTATGTATTGGGCATCACTGTTTCCGGGTTGTCTTATTCTGCCCTCTCTTTCTGGAATAAAGCCGGATCACGTCACAATGAAAGTCCGCTTCGCTCCTGTTATTTTAATACGTACGTCAAGTTTAGTAGAGAGAAGTCGGTGACTTCCGTCTGTGAATCTAACAAACTGGCGACGAGTACGGTACCCCTGAATTTCCATACAACGCTGTGGTAACGAAGAATCCGCGTTAGCAAGTTAGCAACGTGTGGCTAGGTTAACAGTTGTAACCGGTTATTTTCTTGCCCGGTGCGGGATTCGATACGGGGTGTACTGCACCACAAGGCGGCATCACTAACCGCTCGGCTAAAGGGTCAGACCCGTTAGCTAGCTTGGGGCTAACGTGTCTTATTAGTAGTTTACACAGTGCTAGTTGCTAATTAGCAGTGCCGGTGTCACCTCAAAGAAGAGATGGGGGGGCTCATCGGGCATATGGATGCCTTTGGCGAGGCGGCGGAGCAGTGGTCAACATATGTGGAGAGGTTTGAGCATTTTGTGCTGGCAAATGGGATTGAGGGTGTCATGTGCATAAACGACAGGCAAGGGAGTCGCGATTAATAACGTGCTTTATTCAGCCATCTGCTTCCCGTCCCCCGACCCGGACCATCCCCAGAATGCTCCAGTACAGAACCGCGCTAGAACATATGGTTGCGTGCCCCTCCTCTTACGTACACAGCATGTTGGGCACAGTACTTCTCATCACATCTCCCTCCTTTTAAAGAACATGTATGTTCCAATGGAAACAATAACATTGCTAGATTATAAAACATAGCAACAGCAATACCATATTAGTAATTTGCTAATTAACAGCATAACCAGCTAACAATGAAGACATGCACTTCAAAATTCAAAACTGAACCTGAAGGGTGGGGTAGACTGCCCAGCCCTTCGACTGAGCGTGGGGATTATTCTGCCCCATTGCTCACTCAGTATCTAAACATCATACCGCTTTGGGGGTTTTACAACTCTGCCACTGGAGGTGATGGTGAACCCAGAGGGCCTTGCTGGCCCGTCCGGCTCCGTGGGAGTGCCCGATGAGGTGGCGACCGGTGGGCTGAGTTGCTCCTGCTGCAAGTCATTGCTGTCTCTGGCTGGTTGGGTTGCAACAGTTGCAGGGGCAGGCACGGACTGCAGGTGCCTGCGGTTCCGTCTGAAGACAGCCCCGTCTTCCGTACGCACCGTGTAGGAGCGTGGTTCACCTGAGGGATTCACCACGACTGCGGGCATGTTCCACCCCTTCTGCCCGTCTAGTTCGACTCGTACCCTCTCACCTCAGTGCAGTTCGGTTAGGGCACGTGCAGAGTGTCTCCTGTCGAAGAAAAACTTATAAGCCTCTTTTGCCCTTCTGTCATTCTTCTCCACCTCCTTGTGGTCGAAGAGCTGTGGCTGGAGTTTCCTCTCCAGCACAGGCATGTTGGTCCGGATCTGGCGGCCGGTCATGAGCTGCGCGGGGCTCGCACCTGTGGCAGCAATTGGTGTGGCGCGGTAGCACATCAGCGCTAGGTGAGGGTCAGGCTGACGCAAAATTCTTTTGGCCGTCCCGACGGCCCTTTCGGCAGCTCCATTTGCCTGGGGGAAGTGGGGGCTGCAGGTTGTGTGGCGGAAATCATAGTTCCTACAAAACTGCCTAAATTCGGCTGACGTAAACTGTGTGGCATTGTCACTAATGAGTTCCCCAGGGACGCCCCATCGTGCGAACATACCTTTCAGCTGCTCAATCACCTGTAGACCGGAGGTGGTCCGTAGCTGGGCGATCTCAATGTCCCTGGAATAATAATCAACCACCACCAGGTAGTTTTTTCCATCCTGCTCGCAAAGGTCTCGACAGTCTCTCCAGCTCTCCGCGAGCGCTGGGGAAACATGCACGTTCGTGGAGGACGTTTCTCCGTGGTACGAAATGCTCGTTGAGTTTACTGACCACCCTGTCATCACCGTTAGCGCGAGGAGCCTCTTCCAGCGTCAATGAATTAAAAATAGCTTCTGCATCTTTCCCCATTGCGTATATCAAGGAATTGACTTGGATCTCACCGTCCTCCGCATTTAGCTTGGTTGCTAGTGGAAACCGGGAAAACCTCTGAATCCAAATCGGCCATGAAATCAAACGCCTCGGGGGGATTAAGTGTCGCCATGCCTCGTCTCACCGGACCAACTCCGTTCCCCATTATTGAGGTAAGTGGATTCGAAGATCTTCTGACACCGTGTCATGTGCATAAACGACAGGCAAGGGAGTCGCGATTAATAACGTGCTTTATTCAGCCATCTGCTTCCCGTCCTCGACCCGGACCATCCCCAGAATGCCCCAGTACAGAACCGCGCTAAAACATATGGTTGCGTGCCCCTCCTCTTACGTACACAGCATGCTGGGCACTGTAGTTCTCATCACAGAGGGGGAGAAGAAGCCGTCAGTTTTTTTTTAAGACAAACCAGGAGGGAAAACATATGATCAGACTGTGGCTGTATTGCAGGGCCATTTCTCCCCGAAGCCCATTGTGATCGCCGAAAGATATCGCTTTCACAAAGGAACCAAGCGGAGGGGGAAGCAATAGCACAGCATATTGCTGATCTAAAAAAGCTGTGAGCACAGTGAGTTTGGGGCTTATTTACATGACGCTCTGAGGGACAGGTTTGTTTGTGGCCTCAACAGTGAGTCCGTTCAGAAGAAGCTGTTAATGGAGCCTGCCCTCACCTACCACCAGAGAGCAGTGGAAATCGCCGTCTCTATGGAGACGGTGGCAAGGGAGTCCCAGCAGCTCAGCGGCTGCTTGAAAGTGAATGTCATGTCTCTTCCAGTCACTCCGGGGAGGAGATGCACTCGATGTGGCAGGACAAATCATACCGAAAGTGACTGTTCTACAGAGACCAGCACTGCCACCGCTGCTGTAAGAAAGGCCACATTTCGCGCACATGCAGAGAGAGAGCAAGCAGGGAAATAAGGCAGGTAACACAATGTGGGAATTAAAAGGGCAGAAAGGGAAAGATCGTTCCAAGAGACAGCTAAATAAATTGGACACCAGTGCCAAGCCGAGTGACACTGATACTGACTCAGACACTGAATTAGCCCTGCACAAGGTAGATATAGCTGTGAGTGAAAATGTCATACAGCAGGACAATCCGGCCTATTCAGTAATGTGGATCAGGCCAAAAGTAGAGGGGCTAACAACAGAGATGGAACTAGTCACTGGTGCAGCGGTCTCCGTTATTTCAGAAGAGTTGTACAAAGCAAAATTCAGCCACGTTCCCCTGAACCACACTCACTTCCTGCTGAAAGCCCTACTCAGGTCAAGTGATCCCCAATGGTAGGGTCCTGAAAATTAGGGTGCAGACAAACAAACAAAGAGCACGAATCCCCCTATATGTGGTCAAAGGTAATGTGCCACCCCTTTTCGGGTGGGAGTGGCTAAGAAGATTGAGACTGAACTAGAGTGCCATAGAAACTGCCAGAGCCATACATCACATGTGGGGAGACACGTTGGAAGCCGTGCTACACCGACATGCAGATGTATCCAAAGATGAACTGGGAACTCTGAAAGGCTGTGAAGTAGCACTGACACTGAAGCCAGAACATTAACTGAAGTTCTGTAAGGCTCGTGTGGTCCCATATGCTCTCAGGCCCAAAGTGGAAGCAGAACAGGAGCGCCTGCAACAACTAGGTGTTATTTCCCCAGTGCAATTTAGTGAGTGGGCCACCCCCATTGTGCCGATTATGAAGAAAAAGGGGGGTGTACGCATCTGCGGGGATTTTATGGTAACTTCCAACCCCACCCTTAGAGCTGAACATTATCCTATTCCCCGGATAGAAGATATGTTTGCTTCCCTAGCGGGGGGCAGCGTTTCAGCAGACTGGATCTCTCCCATGCTTACCTGCAGGTGCCGGTTCAGGAGGGCTCTCGCAGTTACCTTACCATCACCACATATAAGAGAATGTTCCACTACAACTGGCTGCCATTTGGAATAACGTCAGCGCCATCGATCTTCCAAAGAGTAATGGACCAATTTCTTCAGGAGCTAACAAATGCGCACTGTTTTCTGGACGACATTTTAGTGACTGGACGGGACGACGCTGATCATCTAAAAAACTTGGAGACAGTGCTGAGTCGCTTGGAGAACTTTGGCCTCCAGGTGTAGAAGAAAAAGTGTGAGTTTTCCAGGAACTCACTGGGATATCTGGGACACACCATCGACGCCACAGGCCTCCACAAATCCCCAGAAAAACTCAGGGCTATTGCCAAGGCCCCTGCCCCAACAAATGTAAGCCAACTCTGCTCCTTTCTAGGACTGATAAATTATTATGGCAAACATGGCAACAATACTCAGCCCCCTGCGCAAACTGCTGCATGCAGGGGCACAGCGGGAGTGGTCCCCAGAGCATGAAAAAGCATTCTGCTCGACGAAAGAACATCTCCTCTCTGAGAGAGTGTTAACTCATTATAACCCCCAACTGCTGATCGTACTGGCATTTGATGCCTCGCCATACAGAGTGGGCGCGGTGATTTCTCTCTGGTGGTCAAGAGAGGCCCATAGCATTCGCCTTCAGAACCTTGAGCAAAGCTGAGCAAAATTATGCTCAAATTGAACGGGAGGCCTTGGGGATCATATTCGGCGTACGCAAATTCTTTGCATATCTGTATGGGCGCCATTTCACCCTTCTCACGGACCACCGGCCACTGATGACAGTATTGAGCCCCAGTAAAGCCATCCTGTGACCGTGACATAGTGCAACCATGACCACCTCTTAAACCAGCTTTTTTGAAATGACCGCTTCAAGGTCTCTGTTCCACCTCTCCTCCCAGGAAAACGCATGTCTGGTCGACAAGGCTCGTCAAATCCTCTCACTCACGTTAGCTGGGCGGCCTGGCCTGGAACATGTAGCTGCTGAGCCTGCTGAGTCCTGCCGGTCTGTGTTTGCTAATGTTAGCTCTTGGGTGTTTGCAGCCGCTGACCCGCTAGCTACACTGTCCGCACTGCTAATATCCTCCTGGTGACCGTCAGTGGGGACAGGAGAAGTAGGTCTTGGTGCTGCGTCTTCTAACTCGGTCGTCCTTGCTGCTTTCGCATTTTTAGAATTGAAAAAGTCTTAAGATTCTTTTTTTGCGCCATGTTGTTTTGCCAATCAATGCCTCGTGACGTGGGCGTCCGGGTAGCGTAGCGGTCTATTCCGTTGCCTACCAACACGGGATCGCCAGGTCGAATCCCCGTGTTACCTCCGGCTTGGTCGGGCGTCCCTACAGACACAATTGGCCGTATTTGCAGGTGGGAAGTCAACATGGGTATTGTCCTGGTCGCTGCACTAGCGCCTCCTGTGGTCGGTCGGGGCGCCCCCCAGATCTGCAGGGGGGTGGTGGAGCAGCGACTGGGATGGCTCAAAAAGAGCGGGGTAATTGGCAAGATACAATTGGGGAGAAAAAGGGGGGATTGGGAAAAAAAATCTATAAAAGACAAAAAAATGCCTTGCGACTGAGCGTTTGTATCAACATGAAAGTGACCCCGCCGTGAACCCGTAGGGCTGTGCTCACTAAAAACAGACACTCTTTGATTTTTAACATGTTTTCTTCCCCAAAGCAAAATTATTTATTATATCGTTTTAATATATATACTTAAAAAAAAATCCAGGCGGCAGTAGGGGTGCTCCTCCTGCCTGCAGTTCCTTCGCCCTGCAGCTAGGGGGTGCTGCAGCACCCTCTGCACCCCCTTCCCGCACCCCGACCATGGGCAGCTTCGACGGGGCGGGAAACTGTCGTGGAACTTCGGACCTCTAGGGGGCGCTAGACTTTAGGTCAAAACAATAAGTTCGTACGGAAATGTAACAGGAGAAGAGAGTGATTCTGCAGAGTTGCTTGTGCCGTTGTGATATAAAAACCAAGGTTCAATACCAAGCATTAAACATGGTGTCAGAAGTTTGGCGAGGCGAATCCGCAAGTAGAAGAAAAACTACTTATAAAGTCGGGAAAAAGACCGGATTTGCCTACAGTAGCCAGTGCGCTGCTAAGCTAAGTGAGCCTGCTAGCTCGCTGACTCGCCTTCGATAGGGAGGGAGGAGAAGTAACGAGACAATGGACCAGATAGTCTCGATACCACCCCCGGGAAGCTTCGGTTTTGACGAGCCAAGCAGTTGGACTCAATGGCTACGACGCTTCGAGCGGGTTAGAGAGGCTTCAGGACTAGCAGAGAAGAGAGGAGTACCAGACCCGGTTCGCTGCTGTAGATCATGGGGGAGAACGG
Source organism: Lampris incognitus (assembly GCF_029633865.1). NCBI lineage: Eukaryota > Metazoa > Chordata > Actinopteri > Lampriformes > Lampridae > Lampris > Lampris incognitus. The sequence continues at coordinate 42,660,149 of NC_079226.1, forward strand.
GGCCAACATCTTGAACACACCGACTTTGCCTGACGAACAGAAGAAGAAGTATGAAGATGTGCGTGGTGAAGCCTTGGGTGATCATTTTATTGGAAAACACAACGTAATATACGAGAGGGCCAGATTTAATAGCACATACCAACAGCCAGGCGAATCAGCGGGAAACCTTATCAGTGTATCCGGTTATTTTCTTGCCCGGTGCGGGATTCGATACGGAGTGTATTGCACCACAAGGCGACGTCACTAACCGCTCGGCTAAAGGGTCAGACCCGTTAGCTAGGGGCTAACGTGTCTTATTAGTAGTTTACAGTCGTCACCCTCCCCGGAAGCGCGCCCTCTCGCTTTGTTATTCCCGCGCTCCGAAGAGACTTCTGAGGATCTGCCCACTTCCGGATCCCGCCGCTGCCACCAATGTAACCGGTTATTTTCTTGCCCGGTGCGGGATTCGATGCGAGGTGTACTGCACCACAAGGCGACGTCACTAACCGCTCGGCTAAAGGGTCAGACCTGTAATGTCCGTAGACGCCTTGTCTTACTGACATAAGAATAATTCAAGAACGAGCCGACTTCGTAGGTTCTTAACTGCGTAGCTTTTACTAGCGTTCATCCGACATACAACCTTCATAACATGCGCTTCTCACTTCCTGTATACATCACACGCACTGCACGTACACCCGTGAGTAGGTCAAGTTAAACACGTGACCTTTCATTCATTACATCTCCCCCTCTAAGATGATTTTCTAAACATTTCTCTGAACATTTACTGCCAACAATTTTAACCTGTATATCACCCCCCTTTTCACAAAAAAATAAAAAATCTCCCACAGTACACAAGTCCATACGCCTCACAAATCCAGCCGGATTGCAGGCTTGCTCACCCTGCCAGAGCGAGTAACATATGGTGTGGAAGTTGGCATTTCTGCTGCTCGGGACTCATCCGTGTTTCCACTCTCCCCTGGAGTGACATGGTCAGGATCCCTGCTGACAAAGGTGAGTGTTTTAGGTGTGGCCAACAGGTGGCGCCTGTTCCTTCTGTAATGTTCACCTTGAGCTGTCTCCACTATGTAGGATCTGGGAGTGGAGCTCTGACTGTGAACAACTGCTGGCATTGTCCATGTTTTCTGTCCATCAAGTTTGGTGAGTACTGCGTCACCCGAGTTCAGTGGGCGCAGTGTCCGCACGCCGTTCCTGCGGTTGTAGTAGAAAGCCTGCCTCGATTTGGCTGCGGCGTCAGCGGTTTTGATCAGTTCCTCTTTAGGCCAGGCCGGTTTCAGGTTATGCTGCAATGTGGGTAAGGTGGTTCTGAGTCTCCTACCCATGAGCAATTCCGCTGGACTGGCTCCAGTGGAAGAAGAGGGTGTAGCTCTGTATGTCAACAGGGCGAGGAGAGGGTCTTCCTGCCTTAATATGCTTTTGGCTATCTGAACAGCCCTCTCTGCCTGTCCATTACTCTGGGGGTAGTGTGGGCTTGAAGTCACATGGATGAAATCATAATCCTCACTGAACCTCCTCATCTCTTCTGAAACTAGCTGTGGCCCATTATCGCTAACTACAATTTCAGGGATACCAAAACGTGCAAATGTAGCCTTCAGCCTAGCTACAACCTGACTGCTAGTAGTTGTTGGTAGATTTAGAATCTCCAAAAACCTGGAATAATAGTCAGACACTATCAAGTAGTTTTGCTTTTTGTACTCACACAGGTCTATGCCAACTTTCTGCCATGGTCTGGATGGGAGCTCACTTGACATTAAAGGCTCTTTTCTCTGTGTGTTCTTGTGTTCTCTGCAGAATTGACATTGCTGTATCTTTGTTGTAATGTGCTCTGTCATTTTGGGCCACCAAACTGACTGGCTAGCTCTCTCTCTGCACTTAACTATCCCCTGGTGCCCGTCGTGTATTCTGTCTAAGATCACCTCCCTCATCTCTGTGGGAATGACGATACGACTGCCTCTGATGACTAAACCATCTACCTCAGATAACTCCCCTCTCACCTGATAAAAGTCTCTGACTGTCTCCGGCACTTTATCGACATACTCAGGCCAGCCGTGTCTGATGAAGCCCAACACTGTCTGGAGCTGCAGATCCCCATCCGTGCTCTGTTTTATCTCCTGCATCCTTTGAGGTGTGGCAGGCACCTGGCACACGATGGCATCAATGTGCGCTGCAACATCATCATGAGAAGCACCATCTCCGTAGCGCTGCTCTGGGCCTCTGGAGAGTGCATCAGCTACAGCTAAAGTTTTGCCTGGTGCGTATTCAGCCACTGCGTTGAAACGCATCAGCCTCATTAACAGTCTCTGGCACCTAATGGGCACATTATCCAAGTCTTTGCTGTTCATGAGAGGCACTAGTGGTTTATGATCGGTGACAAGTCTGAAATTGTCAAGCCCAAACAAGTACTTCTCGAACCTTTCACATGCCCAGACGCTGGCTAAGCACTCTTTCTCGATCTGTGCGTACCTTGTCTCTGCGTCACTCAGCCGTCGGGAGCAGTAGGCCACGGGCTTCCAGTGTTCCCCGTGCTGCTGGAGCAGAACGCCTCCCAGCCCGTAGCTGCTGGCATCTGCTGACACCACCGTAGCCTTAGTGACGTCATAAAAGGTGAGTACCGGGGCGGTGGCGAGTGCTGCTTTAAGGTCTTGGAATGCTGTGTTCTGTGCAGGTCCCCACAGCCACTCTGTCGTTGCTTTAAGCAGTCCATAAAGCGGCTGACCTACAGTGGACAGCTCTGGGACGTATTTTGCCAAATAGTTCACCATCCCGAGGAACCTCTTGAGTTCCGTCACGTTCTGGGGCTGAGGAAAGTTCTCTATTCCGGCCACTTTGTCCGGGTCAGGTCTGAGGCCTGCCTCGTCGATGACATGACCAAGGAAGCGGACTTGTTTCTGTTTAAACTTGCATTTCGCTTGGTTCAGTTTGAGACCTGCTGTTTCAATGACCCCCAGGGCCTCTGCTAGGCGCCGGTCATGGATTTCCTCAGTCTCTCCATGTATAAGGATGTCATCCATGTACACCTCTGTGCCCTCTAGCCCGGTCAGAGTTTCCGCCATCTTTCTCTGGAAAATCTCTGGAGCACTCGTTATACCAAATGGAAGGCGGCAGAAAGCATACCTCCCAAATGGGGTGATGAAAGTGGTGAGCCCCCTGCTGTCTTCATGCAAGGGGATCTGGTAAAACCCACTTGCTGCATCCAACGTTGTGAAGAACTTTGACCCTGCGAGCCTTGGCATTATTTCCTCCATAGTGGGCAGCACGTATTTCTCACGTTTCACCGCTCGATTCAGCCTCCTGAGGTCAGCGCAGCAGCGAACCTCTTTCTTGTTCGGTTTCAGCACCGGCACCATAGCGGCGCACCATTCTGTGGGCTGAGTCACTTTTTCAATAATGCCCTCATTTTCCATGCGCTGCAGTTCTTTCTTAACCAGTGGTACAAGTGGCAGCGGTATCCGTCTGGCTGTATGCACCGCGTATGGCTGGGCACCCTCCACCAGAGCTATTTTCACTGGGTCTGTTTTCAGCAGTCCACTTGAACCGAAAACTCCACTGACCTCATTCATCCGCTTCACTAGACCCATCTCCACTGCCTCTGGACGACTCAGCAGACAGCTGCCTCTCCCCTTGATCACATACACTGGAAAGGAGTATTGTTTCTCCTTGTAGTTGGTTGTGGCTTGAAACTGTCCTATGCAGCTGATGTTTCCACCTTGGCTTATGAAGCATGTGTCAGGAGGTCCCAGTTTTATGTTTGGCTTCAGCTTTTTAAATGTCCCTTGGTTGATAACAGTAGCGTCAGCCCCCGTGTCAATTTTAAAGGTTATTGGTACATCACTTATTGTTAAACTAACAGTCCAATCTTCCTGACTGCTCTCTTTGCCAACTTCTCCCAGAAAGTACAGCTGTTTAACCTCTTCAGTGACTTCTCTCACCGCTTTAGAGTGACATACACGCTCCCAATGTCCCTTTTTATGACACTTGTTGCACTTACTGTTCGTTGCAGGACATTTCCGCTCATCGGTGTGCTGCGTCTTGCCGCACCTCCCGCATTCATCTACTTTGTTGGTTGCAGGTCTGCTGCAACCATGACGCTGTCCGCCCTTTTTGTTTTGGCGTTCGTCCCGCCATCGGACAACATTGACGTTAGCCAGCAGGGCCTCTGGTTGGTTAGCTTGGAGGCTGAGCTGCTTTGTTATTGCCTCCGCCTGGCGCACTTGTTCAATGACTTTCACCAGAGTAAGGTCCGCTGTGAGCTGGAACTGACGGGAGAGCACCTTGTCTTTTGTGCCCACTACCAGACGATCTCTGATATGTTCATCCCTCTTGTCCCCAAACTCACAGTGTTCAGACAGCTCGTACAATGTCCGGATGTACATCTCCGCTGTCTCTCCTGGCTGCTGGCTACGTTGATAGAAGCACGCCCTCTCATGTATGATGTTACGGCGGGGAATAAAGTAGTCGTCGAACCTTTTCAGTACGATATCATAGTCCACTTTATCACCCTCCGCCGCGAAGTCAAACGAGCTGAATATCTTTTCAGCCTCGCTTCCCATTGCATAAATCAGCGAACTCACTTGAATCTCCTCGTCGTCTTTATCCAGCTTTGTCGCGAGCCTGAAGCGCGAAAACCGTTGTCTCCACTCCGGCCATTCAATGGGGCAGTCAAACTTGAATTCACTCGGCGGATTAAACTTCGGCATGAGCGCTCGTGTTCCGATACACAGACTATTCTGACACCATGTAATGTCCGTAGACGCCTTGTCTTACTGACATAAGAATAATTCAAGAACGAGCCGACTTCGTAGGTTCTTAACTGCGTAGCTTTTACTAGCGTTCATCCGACATACAACCTTCATAACATGCGCTTCTCACTTCCTGTATACATCACACGCACTGCACGTACACCCGTGAGTAGGTCAAGTTAAACACGTGACCTTTCATTCATTACAAGACCCGTTAGTTAGGGGGCTAACGTGTCTTATTAGTAGTTTACAGTCGTCACCCTCCCCGGAAGCGCGCCCTCGCGCTTTGTTATTCCCGCGCACCGAAGAGACTTCTGAGGATCTGCACACTTCCGGGTCCCACCGCTGCCACCAATGTAACCGAGGGTTTGTAGATGTCGCCTATACGGTATGAAACTATGAAATAACAAATACGGAGGCTCCACTTTCACACGAGGACCACTTTATTTGGATTCTTCCCCCCAACAGAACTCCACAGCAACAACACTGCGTACAGCACTTCCGCTCTCTCTCTTCAGCCTTCAAAATAAGAGCTCGAGGCATATACTGTGGCAACAGCTTATAACAGGAACTTAAAATCACTAACAGGCAAGTCCAGAAAAATAGGTTACATCAGGAATGCTGCCGTTTGGGGAAGTGTTTTGCCCGCCAGGTGGGCGTTCCAATATGAATGTGACGTCACGTGAAACGTATGGCTGGCTGCAAGAGAACCAGGGGAGTTTAAGATGGCGGCGACAGCGCAGAAAAATCACACTGCGCAGAGAACCGAAAGCTGCAAAAGATGTGGGAGAAGCCCTCAGCGCACGTGGAAGCAGTGTCCAGCTAGAGAGGTGGAGTGTAGAGAATGCAAAAAGAAAGGCCATTATGCAGCCGTATGTAGGACAGTACATAGAGTGGAGGCAAACGAAGAAAGAGGTGAAACAGCAGAATGTGCATTCATGGGAACAGTTCAAAGTCGGAAGCAAGACAGTATCTGGAAACAGGATATACAGATGAATGGAGAATTGATGAACTTTAAGCCAGATACAGGAGTGGCGGTCACAGCCATACCAGAATCCACGTTCTCCAACGCCAGAGGCGGTAATCTCCACAATGCACAGCGAATGATAAACGGTCCCAACAACCGACCACCCACCCACCCACTGTACTGGGCACGTTCCAAGCAAGTCTGAAAAAGGGCAAAAAGGACACAGAGCAGGAGGTATATGTAGTGAAGGATTTAGTGATGCCACTGTTAGGTCCACAGAATAGAGATCGTACATGTGGTGTATTGGATCGAGCACTCGGTGCTCGATTGTGTTGGACTGTCACCACTACTGAGTTCTGTAATACACTGGTCGAGCCTAGTAGTGGGTGATGTCTCCGTCAGTAAAGATCAGACTTGTGCCGCATCCTCGTCTCCGTGTACTTATATATAATAGTGATTAAGTTAGTAACCCACGAATAGTAACACTACAATAGTGTACATAAGAGAAGTCACAACATGGTGTCAGAAGACGGAGTTACGGTATAATTCGAGGGCGGTACTTCAACGAGTTCGCTGGTAGCTGAGGCAGCTAGCTAACACGTGCTAGCCTGAGCACAAATATGGAACAGTTCAAGCCGCCACCACCGCTGATACTTACCGGGAATGTCGCAGAAAACTGGAGACGATGGGAACAGCGTTTCCAGCTGTACATGACCGCTTCAGGTGCATTGGATAAGGAAGAGACGGTTAAAATAGCCATTCTGCTTCACACCATCGGCGAGGAGGCGCTGGAAGTGTATAACACACTCACCGTCATCCCAGAAGGAGACGACGAATCGATGGAGGACGTTCTGAAAGCCTTCAAGGACTACTGCAGCCCTCGGAAGAACGTCGTGTTCCAACGCCATCAATTCTGGTCGCGCACGATGTCAGCAGGAATATCGGTGGACAGATTCATCACAGAGCTGCGCCAGAAGGGCAAAGACTGTGAGTTTGGCAGACATGAAGATGACATGATAAGGGATAAATTAGTGTTCAGCATAAATGATGCTCGTTTGAAAGAAAGACTGTTACGTGATAATGAGCTTACTTTGCGCAGGGCCGTAGAGATATGTAGATCAGCCGAGCTCGCTAAGTCACAAATACAAGCGATGCAGACGTCACATGTTGTCCAAGACGCCTCAGTGGAGGCATTGAAGAAAGCAACAGGGCAAACGCGCACGGGCAGCTGGAACAAGAACAAAACGAGCAGCAAGAGGCATGTAGCAACAACTCTCTGCCACAAGTGTGGAAATAAACATGAGCCCCGTCAATGCCCAGCTTATGGTGCAGTGTGCCACAAATGTGGTAAGAACAATCATTTTTCCAAGGTGTGTAAATCAAGCACTGAAAAAAGCGGCAATTACAAGACAAAGACAGTGCATAATCTAGAAAGTGAAACTGATTCCTTATATATAGGCATGATTGGAAAATACAAAAACAAAGCAGCCCACCAAGCTAAAGGCAATGTATGGCGTGAAACAGCCACGGTCAGAGGCGTAGCAATTAACTTCAAGTTGGACACAGGCGCCGATGCAAATGTGCTTCCTATGCGCGTATTCCGGCAGCTACCAGGTCCCGTTCAGTTACGGCCCACAAAGACTGTGCTGATTGCTTTTGGTGGTGCACGACTACCCTCAGATGGTGTTGCATCTCTAGATTGCCGCACGTCTAAGCATACGGCTATATTGGACTTCCATGTGTCTAGCCGAGCTAACAAGCCAATCCTGGGTGGAGATGCGTGTGAAGAGCTGCAGCTGGTGAGAAGAGTCGAGGCGCTTGCAGTGGAGTCCCCACAACCAGCAAAACCTCCGGCCACCAAAGAGGAGCTGCTGCAGAGGTATGCGGAGGTCTTCACAGGATTAGGCGAATTTCCTGGAGTTCATCACATACACATTGACCCCAGCGTCACTCCTGTGATTCATGCGTGCAGGAACGTACCACTCTCCATCATGGACTCACTAAGAGAGACACTCACAGACTTGCAGAACAGGAAAGTCATAACTCCTGTCAATGAACCTACAGAATGGGTTAACAGTCTTGTTGCCACAAAGAAAAAAAATGGTGCGCTAAGGGTATGTTTGGATCCTTGCAACCTGAATGAGGCAGTCAAGCATCAACACTACTCCATTCCTACACCGGAAGACGTGCGCAGCAGGCTAACAGGAAAATCTATCTTCTCCATCCTAGATGAAAAGGATGGATACTGGCAGATCAAGCTAGATGAGCCGTCGTCTAAGCTATGCACCTTCAACACGCCGTGGGGCCGGTTCCGCTTCCTCAGACTCCCATTCGGGATCAAATCGGCCAGCGAAGTGTTTCAACAAAAGAACTGTGAGACCTTCGGCGATATCCCAGGTGTGTACATTATAGCAGACGACATGATCATCGCAGCGTCATCAGAGCGGGAACACGATGAAATCCTGCAGAAAGTAATGGAGAGAGCCAAGACCGCACATGTGAAATTTAACAGGGACAAGATCCAGTTTAAAGTTGATACTGTAAAGTACATGGGACACGTCATCACGGCAGCAGGACAGAGAGCTGACGACACAAAGATCAAAGCGATTGTCGACATGCCAACCCCGGAAGACAAACAAAGTCTCCAACGTCTGCTGGGAATGACAAAATTCCTAGCGCAATACCTACCAAACGAAGCCTCACTCACGGCACCCCTCAGACAGCTGCTCAAGAAGGATGTAGCGTGGCAATGGTGCCCGCACCACAGCTCAGCGCTAAAGGCACTAAAGACCATCCTCACACAAGCCCCTGTGCTGAGATACTACGATCACAAGCAGCCTCTCACTCTACAAGCAGACTCCTCAAAGGATGGACTGGGAGCCTGTCTGATGCAGGACGACCGCCCAGTGTGCTATGCCTCACGAGCGCTCACCGACACAGAAAAGAGGTACGCACAGATAGAGAAAGAGTTGCTCGCTATAGTGTTTGCTGCTAAGAGATTCCACCAGTATGTCTACGGCAGACCAGTAACTGTCCAGTCCGATCATAAGCCTCTGGAGGTCATCATGCGCAAGCCGCTGAGCAAAGCACCTGCGCGGCTGCAAGGTATGCTTTTACAACTGCAGAGGTATGATCTGAGTGTAACATACACACCAGGCAAGCACATGTACATTGCCGACACACTCTCACGCGCTACAGCTAGCAGAGAAGGTGACCATATTGATGAAAACCCTTGTGATGAGAGAGTTGTGTATGCCTTGGATGCCACAGATGCCTTGAGCGAGGAAACACTCAGCCAATTAAAGAAAGCAACGGCAGCAGATAGCGTGCTGCAAGCTGTGTGTGAGAAACACAAGAAAGGCTGGCCCATGAAAAAGAAAAGTTTGGACAGAAAACTACACGCCTACTGGGCAGTAAAGGACATTATAAGCATGGAAGATGACATTGTCTTGGTCGGAGACAAAATCATCATACCCCAGAGCTTCAGGAGCACGATTTTGGAGAAGCTGCATCTTGCACACCAAGGAGTGCAGCGCACAAAAGCCAGAGCAAGAAAGTCTCTCTACTGGCCTGGAATGGCACGAGATATAGAGGCAATGGTGGAAAAGTGCGTGCAATGCCAGCAGCTACAGCCCAAACAGCAGGCTGAGCCACTTATGCCGCATCAGGTCCCAGAACTGCCATGGATGAAAGTCGGAGCTGACATCTTCGAGCTACACGGTCAGTCATACCTGTTGTTAGTTGATTACCTAACCAAATATCCTGAAGTGCTCAACATATCTGACAAAACAGCATACACAGTAATCCAGAAGATGAAGTCTGTTTGCCAGACACGGGATTCCTAGGGAGATAGTGAGTGACCATGTCCCATTTGCCAGCTATGAGATGAAGTCATTTGCAGCTTCATGGGAGTTCAAGCTCACACACTCCAGCCCAGGTTTTCCCTCTTCAAATGGCATGGCTGAGAGAGCCATAAAGACAGTGAAACATGCGCTGAAGAAGGCAATGCAGACCGGCACTGACCCACATCTGGTGCTGCTGTCACTGAGGAACACACCGGTGACAGGACTGGACGTATCACCTGCACAAATGTTGATGGGGAGAGTTCTACGAAGCACACTTCCGTGCTCCAGTGCTGTGCTGACACAATCAGTCCCACAGCACATTCACAGCAAGATCCGGAACCTGCAGTTCCGCCAAAAACAACGTTACGACCAGTGTGCAAAGCCCCTGCCAGTGTTGACCCCAGGAGACACCGTACACATGCAAACGCGGCGCGGCTGGGAGCCTGCCGTTGTCATCCGACAGCGAGATGAACCACGGTCCTACACTGTGCAGACACCGGCTGGGAGGATGCAAAGAAGGAACAGGCGACATCTGAGGAAGATACATCCGAGCCTATTCAGAGACACGGACAGTGAGGAACATTTTGACCCAGAGGTACAACCCTCACCTCACAAGCGCCTGTGCCAGTCGACTCACCACCACATGACTTGCCACCACACGACCCTCCTCCGGTGACTACAGGCAGTACACCCACATGCTACACAAAGTGCGGCAGAGCAGTTAGGCGCCCTGCCAGATACAATGACTAACCTCAGGGTTCTTTTGTGTGATCATTCAAGTGTTTATTAAGAAAGAAAAAAAGAAGGTGAAACAAAGAGTACAAGGTGTGTTTAACCTGAAATGTTGCAAGATTGCTGAATGTTCAAAATGTTTACATGCCAACCACCAGAATGTGAAAAGGAAATGGTTTATGTTGTTTAATGAGAGTCATCTGTCATTTAAAAAAAATGCTGTATTAATCATTGAAGTATGCAAGTAGAAAAGACTTGTTCAGTGTTAATGCCATAGTGTTAATGGTTCGGTAAAGGGTCTACTGTTGAAGCAACTGATGAGTAGGCCACATCTCAGTTGGAAAAGAGGGATGTGGTGTATTGGATCGAGCCCTCAGTGCTCGATTGTGCTGGACTGTCACCACTACTGAGTTCTGTAATACACTGGTCGAGCCTAGTAGTGTGTGATGTCTCCGTCAGTAAAGATCAGACTTGTGCCCCATCCTCGTCTCCGTGTACTTATATGTATGATAGTGATTAAGTTAGTAACCCACGAATAGTAACACTACAATAGTGTACATAAGAGAAGTCACAACAGTACACAAGTTTTTCCCCCCACTTTTTATTAATCAAAAATCAGTACAATTCAAATAATGTAATGAATGTATATACAAATGAACAGCAGGAAACAAAGAAAACAAAGCATACTCCAAAAAGAAAAAAAACCCCCAAAAGCAAAGGTTGTGTAAAATGAAATAGTATAAGCTGGGGGGCTCAGTACAGTATTTTCAGGAAGACAAAATAGTTTCACAGATGTTTCTAGTTGTGATGGCTTTACTGTGTTTACTACATTTGAGAGTATCTAAATATTGGTCAAAAATGGCTTTGAAGATAAAGAAGTTGGGTTCACGGGCAGAGCATTTGCTGGGAGGGACATGATATTTACCAAAAATTAAAAGAAGATTAATAACATGTGAAAATTGGACATTATCAAGGTCCTCTTTAGTTACTCCGAGTAAGACATGCTCCGTTTTCCCATTGAAGTTAGTGATTTTCCTGTGTATAAAGTTACTAACATCAGTCCAGAAGACACCGCTATATGTACATTCCCAGAAAAGATGAGTTAAGGATTCATCCTCATTAGCTACAGCTAACACCAGTATCCATCCTATATCTAGAAAAGTAGGTCTTAACAGGGTAGCAACGGTGCATTATTTTGAATGACACTTCCTTATCTTTGTTAGGTAACAAGTATTTGTCTGAGAGAAGCCATGACCATTTCCACTGAATGTTGTCAAATATGTTATTCCAGAAGAAACCAGCAGAGGGAGTAGTAACTGTTTCCCTAAGAATACTATTCCTTATGCGCTGGTTAGTAGCTTTGACACTCAGTAAAGGACATTCAGCATCAATATAAACGTTAACAGGGTCTAAGGAAAGAATCACACAAACATCTCCTCTGGGTGCAGATGATCATAACATGTTGGCTGCAGGAGGGATTGCATCAAACACAGCAGCATAACCCTTTGGACTGACAGGAACAGTATACATGTTCAGGAATCCTTCATATGTGAGTAGATGGCCTGCTGGGTTGAATAGTTGACTAACTAACAGTATTCCTCTGTCAAACCACCTCTTATTGAATAGAGCCTTATTCTTAAAACGTCTGTCAGAATTGTTCCATATAAGATATTCATGAGGAGAAAACTTGTACTTATACATTAATGACCAGCTTAGGAGCATTTGTTTATGAAAAGTTGAAGGTTTCAGTGGAATCTTGGAAATATAATAGTTGCATCTTAACAAAAAGGGTAGACCACCACCAGAATTAAAAACATAGGGGGGTATAAAATTCCAGATTGAGGATGGATTCTTGAGCTAGACTTTGATCCAGTTTATCTTAAAGGTCACATTTAAAGTAGAGAACTCTAATGCATTGGTGCCACCAGAACATGGTTTATTCATCAACACACTCTTTTATTAGGTGAGGTTTCTTCTTCCAAATGAAATGAAATAAAAGTTTGTCTATGTTACTACAGTAATTCTTGGGTACCTCCGTTGCTTGGGCATTATAAATAAGTCTAGATAAACCCTCTACCTTTGTTAGCAAAGATCTCCCAGAAATGGATAAATCACTCTGAAGCCAGAGATTGAATCTCTGCTCTATTGTTTTGATCATTATAATCATAAAGGTTCTGGTCTCTCTTTATGGTTACACCTAGATATCAGACTGCGTTTCTCACCGGTATGTTTTGTTTAAAAAGAGACCAGAAACTTTGGAGAAGACATTAATCACATCAATAGATGTTTTAATTTGGTCCTTATTTTTTAAGAATAATGTTGTGTCATCAGCTAATTGGCTCATGAGGATAGATTTATCAGCAATGGATATACCCATGACACCCCTGTTTTTAATGTGAATCGAGAGAATTTGCATAGCAAGCAAAACGAGATATGGTGAAACCGGACAACCCTGGCGAAGACCTCTATTAACGCTAAATCTTTTACAAGTGCCATGTGACAATTTAATGGAACAATTGCTATTTTTATAGAGGGTTCTAACTGCATTTGAAAATGTACTACCAAAGCCAAATATATTTAAAGCTTCAACAATGAAATCATACTCTATTGTGTCGAAGGCCTTATAGAAGTCTAAGAAAAAAAATAAATCCCTCATCGTCCACCAAGTGTGAATAATCTAAAATGTCTAGAACAAGTCTATTGTTGTTGGTTATGTGTCTGCCTACCATAACACCTGACTGGGTTTCATCTAGTATAGCAGTAAGAGCATCCTTAATTCTTCTAGCTAAACATGTGGCTACTATCTTGTAATCATTTTGGAGGAGGCAAATTAGACGCCAATTATCAATAAGCAATTTATCTTTATGTGGTTTTGGAATCAAAATAATAAGACCTTGATTCATGGAAGGAGGAAGATATCCTTTATGGAAAGCTTCCATGAATACCCTATGTAGGAAAGGAGATGATTCATTAGAAAGTTTTTCATAGAATTCAGCTGTTAGACCATCAGTCCCTGGAGACTTATTAGACTTGAGCTTCTTGATAGAATCTTTAATATCATTTATAGTAACAGGTAAGTCACAATTGCTGATATTTTAACAGCTTCTAATTTTTGGATATAATTGTGTATTTCAGAGATTGAGGATTTGGATTCATTTAGGTTTTTGTAGAAATGGTCACAGTGGCTAAAAACCATTAGGCGGTCTTCTATGACCGAATCATCGATTTTCAGTTTCATTAAGCAATTATTCTTCTGATGGTGTTCTTCTAGTTTAAAAAAATAAGATGAATTTTGTCCTCCCTCTTCGAGCCATTTTTCCTGGAAGGTAGGAAGGCTCCTTTCGCTTTATGAATGTAAATGCTGTCCAATTTGAGTTGTAATTCTGCTAATTTTACTTTATTCTTCTCCAGCATATTAGGTGCCAAGTTATTTACTGTGACGACATCTGCAATTAATTGGGTTTCTTCTTTTCTTCTGGACTTGACTAATTCAGCTCCTAATTTCATCATCAATTTACGGAGTTCGAATTTTTGGAGTTCCCAGTTTTTACTGAAAGCATTTTGAGTAAGACCTGGTGGCCAGTACTTATTTGTTTTCTCTAAGACATCCTGTTCTAAACATGTATGTGCTAATAAAGAGTTGTTTAGCTACCAGTAACCACAGTAGTCCATTCTTGTTTGGTGACAGGCAGACACAGCCACTTCCAATAGAATAGCTTGATGATCAGATAAGGGGGCTGGTAAGATTACAGCTCTGAGTGTGGAGTCCACCATACAATCTGATATTAACCAGAGATCTGTTCGAGATTTAACAGAACCGGTTTTGTTTCCCCACATAAAATCGATCATGTTTGGGGTCTTTAGTCTCCAAATATCTGCAAGACCTAAATTGTGTATGAAGTCTATCAAGATGGCATTTGGGTTGGTACTAGCCTTTGCAGGCCATCTGTCAATCGTATAGTCAAATTAAAGTCTCCACCCACGATCATATTCATATTTGTATATTTACCCTGTATATATATTCTATTTTATTGTTCAATGTTTCCATTAATTCAATATTTTATTTTTTATTTTTATACCCATAAATGTTGCCAAGCAAAAAAAGTTCCTCATTTAGTGAGATAACCAAAAAAATAAAGTGACCATGAGGGTCAGACCTGGAGAGAAGGCTCCTACCACTGAACCTGTCTTTTAATGTTAAGTCACCTGCAGAATGATTCGAGCCATGGGAGAACCACACTTCTTCACCCCATTGCCACTTCCAAAATGTTAAGTCATTTGCCTCTGAATGAGTCTCCTGAATAATACAAGAGTCAGCATTAAAACTCTGCATAAAGAAAAATAGCCTTTCATTTTACCTTGTCCCTTAAGCCCTGAGCATTAAAGGAAACGACTGTTAAGGATGAAATGATGAGGGGAATAAAAGAACGACCTACACTGAGCTAGAGTGTAGCTGATACCCGGAGAAGTGAAGAGTAGTGTTCTCCCTGGAGCAGAACGCTGTCCTTATGTAAAACACAACAGAGCAACTTTACTAAACGACTTTATATCAAACAGACCACACTTACTGTATAGTGCAACAACCAGAACAGCATATGCACAGTAACTACCTTGAGTTAGGACAAGGAGTAAAGTTCAGATATGACTGAGAATAACGGCAGTCTGTTCAGTAATACATGTTCTTCCTCTTTTTTGAAAGTTACCGTTAACGTTACAAAGTCAGACTATTGAACAGTGCAAAACGGAATCGAGGGAATTCACAGGTGAAACCCAATGTCAGAATGTGTGACTGATCAAACCTGCATGCTAACGAGCGATCTTAAGTTTGTTGGGGATGAATCTCCTTTCTCTCGATATATATATATATTCTATTGCATCACAGTACAAAATATTCTCTCGAAATGTATGTAACACTTGTGTCACTATCTCACACTGGACCAGATCTAGGCTCTTAAGGAGTGGTTGAGCAACAAAATAGCAGACCAGAGACTGGGGTAACAAAATGAAAAAGCTGTAAAATAGTGTAAATTCACTTGAACATGAAAACTATTCACAGCTATATGTGTCACACATTCATACATTTACATATACTTCGATCCCTGGTTTGAATCCCTTTTTAATTCCAATTAGGTTGTTTAGGTTCAGGTTTCTAATTAGTTTAGTCAATTATCTATTTCATATTTTCCATTTAAGATGAGACCGGTCTATATTTTTCCTAGGATAACGGTCTACTTTATCAAGCTAGACCTGTTTTGTGTCAGTTATTTTATCCTTTGAGTTAACTCTTTTTAGTTTCAGGTGGATCAGGTAAATCTACACTCTAAAATCCCTTTTTCAGGTGAGTTCCCCGTTTGAGATTAAACCTTGCAGGAAAAACCATTCAAGTTCACCATTTAACTCAAAACACCACCATAGAGTCAGTAACATTAGCAATTTAACCTTAATGAATGCAGTGTTACACTTAACAGGGTGTCCCTTTCTTTTCAGGTCAGTTCGATGTCAACAGTTCAGTTCAAGTCTCACTCTGAGCGGAGGTCTGATGGCGTTCAGACGGGGGGTTTTGCGTCTTTTTATTGCCTCACAGTCCAAAATATTCTCTCCATGTGAGGGATATTTCTACAGTTTGCCCATAATAACATTTGTGAACAAAGGGGCTCAGGAGAAGTGGTAAGATCCCGTCGAGATCGCTTCTGTGCTGATGTTTCGGGACAAACGGGGCCTATTTCGCCACTAATAATGCCTGATGTTTAATACCCTTTATTGTCGATTAGGCCAAATTAACTCTCCCAAGCTTTGTATTTGTGATAAATGAACACAGATTTGAATCAGCTGATTGAAACGAGACAATCTTCCTCGTGGGGCCATTGAATTACTGACAGCGCGCGATCACCGGCCGCTCCAGGTAAACAACAATGGAGGACGCGCTTGCGTCTTTACGTCTCCTGTGACATAGAACAGCTCATTGGTACTTCTGTAGGATCTCTATTCTGTGGTTAGCTCTCCCTGCTATCCAGACTTTGCCACTATTGCATCAGGTTGCAGCAGTCCATGCTATGGGAAACAAATTCAAAGCAATGTTCCCAAAGGTGTTCTCAGGCTTAGGGAAGCTGCAAGGTAGCTATAAGATAGAGTTAGCAGAGGGGGCAACGTCATATGTGCGTTCAGCTCCTCGACGTGTAGTGCTACCCCTTTTGGACAAAGTGAAGTCAGAACTCCACAGGACGGAAAACACGGGAGTCATCCGACAAATTCAAGAGCCCACCGAGTGGTGTGCAGGAATGGTGGCCGTGCCAAAGCCCAATGGAAACATTAGGATCTGCGTAGACCTAACAAGACTCAATGAAAGTGTGCGTCGAGAGAGACGCATACTCTTAGCTGTGGATGACACTCTTGCAAAGCTAGATGGAGCAGTAGTGTTCAGAATACTACTGCTGTATTTTGGGGTCGCTGTATTGATGACATCCTTTTAATTTGGTCAGGAAGTGAGGGTGAACTCTTACAATTCCGCGACAAATCCTAACATCAAGTTGTCAATTGACTATTCCAAAATGTCTGTAAACTTTCTAGACTTATCGATTTCTATTGATGGGAGGAGTGGCTCTCTACAAACCACAATATAGAGAAAGAGTACAGACAGGAACACTTTACTCAGATCTGACAGTTCCCATGCCAGGGGACTTAAGGACAACAATCCCTTTGGACAGTTTCAGCATCTGAAACGCATTTGCAGCAATGATTCAGATTTTGAAAAACAGGCCAAAGACATGAAATTGAGATTTTGTGAAAGGGGTTATTCCCCAATTTTGATTGATGGTGCAATAAAAAAAAGCCCAGTCTCAAAATCGGTCTGACCTCTTGAAGAAAAAGAAGAAAACTAATATGGTTAAAAATAATCCCAGACCATGCTTCATCCAGTAGTGGATCTAGAGATTTTTTCCTGAGGTGGCAAAGGGTTGGCAAGACTGTGTCCCAGAGGTGGCAGCTGCCACCCCTTTGCCACCCTGTAGATCCGCCCCTGGCTTCATCACACAATACAGCCGCTGTGCCTCCAGGATGAAACAAATAATCAGGTCCAACTGGAAAATGATTAATAGTGATCCACTTCTAAAGGAACTTTTCCCAAATCCACCTATGACAGTGTTCAGAAAAGCACCTTCAATAAAAGACAAACGTGTCAGGAGTTACCTGCCAGGCTCCAAAGAAAAAAACATGGTTGCATAAAGACCTTTGGGGAACTTATAAGTGCGGGTCATGTAAACACTGTGTGGGTGTCATTCAGTGCAAGACATTCCTTGACCTGAAAACCCACAAAGAATACAAAACCAATGGCTTTATCAATAGTAATGCTGAGTTTGTTGTGTATCGCCTACAGTGCCCATGTGGGTGCTTTTACGTAGGTAGGACAAAGAGGAAATTAAAAGAACGTTTTTCTGAACACAAATATGCAATAAGGATCAACAATGAAGATCATCCAATGGCCAAACACTATAGAGGAATGCACCATAGTGACCCTTCATCCTTAAGAGTCCAGGGTATTGAGATTATAAAGAAATCTGTACGTGGGGGGGGGTTAGATTGAAAAAGTTGCTGCAGCAGGAAACTTTTTGGATGTGGAATTTTAAGGCAATGGAATATCCAGGTTTGAACGAGGAGATAGACTATAGGCCTTTTTTGTAAAAATGTCTCATTTATAGTCTACTGTCTTTCTGAGTCACTGTGAACGTGTACCTCTATTGTGATATAGTAGTTGTGGGTGTGTGTACACTTAATCTGTGTGTTTGTTTTCTTTTTACAAAGAACTGTGTTTGGCATGTGGTTGCTCTCTAGGATCTGTGTGAGGGTCGGGTCTTAGTAATTGGTTGCTTCAGATCCAATCAAGCAACTACCACCTGTGCTCTGTGCTGCACAAAAACCATTCACTCCTGTTTTGTCTCACTGTGCCCTGCAGAAGGCCCGAGCCGCTACCCGTGGGCATTTTTAGGTCCTTTGTGGACATGTCCAAGTTTCAATAAAGACATGTTTAATTACACGGAGTGCCTTGGTCAGAGGCATTTGTTCTCTTTCTCTCATCTGGCTATTAGTACTTTTCGATTTTCCGTGTCCACTGGACATGTTGCGTGATGTTTGCAACACCCTTTATGCGATGAGCACCACACTGAGTCCATCCCCTGGCGGCGGTGCTTGTTGGACTGATGCGACAGTGGAGGCCGTAATCCAACCACCTATTGCCGATAGGTAATAGGCGAGTGGAATGACGGCCTCCATCGGGGGCGTGTGCAGTATTTTCAGATGTTATATTACAGTGACTTGAAAAGACTGGCATACTCTAACTGCAACTTACTCACTTCTGCCCCTTTCGTGGCGTGAAATCCTTTTACTGTTTACTAGTAATCCTGCAGTTAAAGTCCATACTAACTGCTATTGGGACTCCTCTTGCTTTCATGGTATCGTAAAATCCTGTACTTTCCTGTTTCTATTACCAATACCATCCTTAAACTTAGAAATACAAAGATAAGTATTTCATAGGTTTTTAATTCTGCATAGACTTTGTCTGATTCTGCATTTCACCAATACTTATTTCAATGGATTTTATCACAAAAATCATGATGGTTTGTTCTACTCAATGATAATTGGTTTTCAAGTATATCATTGATCCAAAACA
This sequence comes from Lampris incognitus, assembly GCF_029633865.1. Lineage (NCBI taxonomy): Eukaryota > Metazoa > Chordata > Actinopteri > Lampriformes > Lampridae > Lampris > Lampris incognitus. The sequence goes on from NC_079226.1 coordinate 42,679,091, forward strand.
TATTTCAGCTTGCCTACAAGTCAGGCTCAAGTGTTGGAGATAGACGAAACACGTGTACGACTACAAGATCGCTCATTGAGACTGGTATTAATGTTGGCGAGGTCACAGAAAATAGAATGCGCTTTGACCGCTACAAACACTATATGACCTTCTGACTCTTGACTTGTCACTATATATTTGTACTTTAAATCAAACAGAAATAAACATTAGGTTTTGTAGACACGATTTTATATATGATCTTAATGAATTTGTTAGTTAAAGTTAAAATAAAATTCTGGCCGTGACAGACGCCAGCAGCTTCCTGTATCAGTGTCTTATTATAATTTATATGGCATTCATACTTAGTCGTATAATGGCTTAAAGTGTGCCATTCAGCCACCTGCCTAATTTGAAGACATATCACTGCAGCCTTGACACTTTGGTGCAAGGATATGGATATTATGTAATATAAGGCACGTCTGGTTTACGACTTCCAGTCAGTAGCTGATTACTATGATGTTGCGATGCACATTACTGTACTACTGTGTGCTGTTCCCGGACCTACACCTTCTGTAGCCTCAGTGTGTGGAATTTACAAGTTGAAACTCCATATAGACAATGCAACCGCTGTCGAGCAACACATCGAATTTTATCTTTTCAGATGAACTGCGACTGCAGTGAATCAGCATCCTCACACCATTTGAAATTCGCTAAAGACTCGACGACAACATAAGCTAACACGTGGTTCAAACTTCAGAGTTGGTTCTGAGCAGTCACGCATGACGTCATACGCTTCCGCAGGGCTTCACGAATGGACGTTGACATTTGAGTCTGACGACCCACATGCAGACAGGTTTTCATTCAGAATGGGGACTGTCCCGGCTAGGAGACGCTGCTGTTCATTTTAAGTTGAAACCAAATATGAGCGATCAGGTCAACAGCAAGCGACGGGGGCATGCCCCAGTCTTACACTTTTATATCACTCCTCTTTTCCGTAGATGAGAGCTTTAACCATACATGAAACAAAAGCAGTGGAGAGAAATAGGATAGTGTCGGCCCCATTCAGAGGGCCAACCGCTTCATTGGGTTTTTGGTAAAATAACTGACAGTCAGCTGAAAAACACGTGCAACACAGTACAGACATGGTGCAACGTGATATAAAACGTTCAGAAGGACAAATGATGGAGCAGATCGAACACTAGCTGATGACAGGAGAACATCCACACACTGGCCATGAAAGACAAAGACTCGCTCTGAACAAACTGTCTGAAACTCACTAGAACAACATCACCTTCATGTTCTCATCTTCACACCTCCTCCTCTGCACCAGCAGGAATGAAAGTAGATGTTTATGGTGCAGTGATGAGAGTAATAACATGCCAAATGAAAAGCATTACCAGCTATCTATTATGATGAAGCTCCTTTAGACAAACAACACGACTCTATTCTATTCTACTTTATTCTATTGTAAGAATCATGTAAAAAGCTGCAGGATTAAAAGTGACTTGTATAACTTTAATAACTTGGTTCTACCTGCTGAAAAACTCCCTGATCTCATTTCCCACATAACACAAACACCTCGGACCCAACTACACTTGTGTGTGTGTGTGTGTGTGTGTGTGTGTGTGTACAGAGTGATCTATCATGTCAGCAGGTGTGTTTGGGCAGGAGTGTGAGTGTTCCTCCAGGACACAGGAGGCGTCTCTACCTCCTCTATCTAACACACACACACTGAGGAGCCAGGTGACCAAAACTCAAACCCAACATGGAGAGGTTCAGTGAATGTGGAGGTGAAGGTGTGGAGGTGTGTCAGTGTGTCAGAGGAGACTCTGTAGAAGGACAGAGTTCCAGCAGACCGGTCCAGATACACTCCTACTCTGACAGAGGAGGAGGGGGAGATACTTATCTTTGTTACTCTACCATTATGACGGGCAGTGTATCTATCACTAGTACAGTACAGACTCCAGGACTTTTCATTATATCCAAGAAGACAGTCATCATCTTCTCCTCTCCTTGGGATTCCTCTGTAAGTCACTCCTATATGAACAAGTCCTTCCCACTGTACCTCCGTGTAACAGCGGTCAGTCAGACTTTCTCTACTTAGAACCTGTGTCCAGAAGTCAAATCTGTCTGGATGATCAGGATACGACTGCTCCTTCTTCACCAGTGTCACCTTTCTGTTGTCCTCAGACAGAAGGAGGTGTCTGTGTGCTGTGTTTGGGTCCAGTATGAGTTCACAGGCATCTGATGGAGACAACAAACACAATACAGTAGCGGGTGTTGAACTAATATTCCTCTTCTGTTTGGTTTGTGTTGATTTAGTCACAGGTTGGAGCTCATCTATCAATATGTTCATGAATGTGTAGGTGTCCTCGTGTACTGTATTTGTTTTGCCACATGTTCTGCACGTGCATCTTGTTTACAACGCAGCTTCTACGTCACGTGATAAGAGCTCTATAAGACAACTGGACATGTCTATTTCAACTGAACAGTTCGACATTAACACATTATTTTAACTGTTTACACAAATAATCAAAGCACTCTTTGTTATTGTATTCCTGCTGAGTGTTTCTGTGTGTACACGCATCATAATAAATGTCACTCATAATAAATAATAAACATAATAAATAATGTGAATCATAATAATAATAATAATAATCATAATAAATAATAATCATAATAAATAATGTGAATCAGAATAAATAATAATCAGCATAAATAATAATCAGAATAAATAATGTGACTCATAATAAATAAGGTGAATCATAATAAATAATATGAATAATAATAAATAATGTGTTTAGTGAGAGTGTAGATTAAAATATCTTCTCTGTTAAATACCCAGACTGGTCATAAAAACATCGTGTACAGTCAGTACAATGTACTGGTTGTGACTGGAAGTGGTGCAGAACATCTTCTGTTGTTGTCTTCAGAGACCAGATTGTCTCAAGTGTAGTTGAGTTTCTAAAAGGACAATTTAGGAGTTACTCTAACCTCAATATTTGCAAAAGTAATTAAAAAAACAGCATCAACAGCCTTGTGATGACCTGGCGGCCTGTCCATGATGTCTCCCCGCCTGCTGCCCGATGGCTGCTGGGATAGGCTCCAGAGTCCCGCGACACTGAGAGCAGGATAAGCGGATCGGATAATGGATGGATGGATGGATGGATGGATGTATTTATTTATTTGTCACATCCCTGCCTGGTCAGCCCCTCCCTCGTCAGGCCGCTCCCACTGCCTTACCTAGCTCATCTGGTTCATCGACTTCACCTGGAGCTCTCCAGAGCTCACACCTGACCTGCATCTCCAATCAGGCCGATCAACCCATCTCGGCCAGGATAAGAAGCCGCTCGGCTCTCCAGACGATGCCAGATCGTCCTACCACTACAAGTGTTTTGACCTCCCTGCCATTGCCTGGACCACACCTGTACACTTACCACGACCCTGCCAAGACCACCACCAGCGCGGGAATCACGACCCTGCCATGCCCACCACCTGTACGAGAGCCTTGTCCCTGCCTAAACCCAGCAGACAATAAACATGCCTCTTCGCCCCCCCCCTCCCCCATCCTGTGTCTCGTTCAGATTTTGGGTCCTACACCTGGCATCCCTGACAGAACGATCTGGCCAACATGGACCCAGCAGACGTTGAGGCATTACGTGCTGCCATAGAGGGCCAAGGAACCCTGATCAGGAGACATGACACCGCCCTCCAGGATGCTGCCTCCTCTATGCAAGCCCTCTCTGCCAGTGTGGGAACCCTCACCACTCGAGCAGCCCTAACAAACCAAGGCTTACAGGGCCTAACCCAGCAATTCATGCAGTTTCATGGCTCAACTAAACCCGCTACTACAGCAAAACCCGGCCCAGGCCCCAGTCCGAGCCCCAAAACTTAGTCATGCCCCTGTACAGCCCAGGTGAGAACCCAGCATCCCCAACCCCAGCGGCCCTCTCGCCACAGCGGTGCTGTCGGCGTTGTCCTTCTGCCCGTCCACCGGAGAGGCCCTGCGTCCTGGTCAGCTCCCGATTGGTCCCAGCCGTCATGCCGCCTGCCTGGGATCCCTGGCCCCATTCGTTTTTCCCGCGGCTGCCACACCACCTTCGAGGTCTGTATCCCGCGCGGCTGCCGCGCTGCCTCCGAGGTCTGTATCCCCCGCGGCTGCCACACTGCCTTCGATGACTGTATCCCCCGCGGCTGCCGCGCCACCCCCTAGGTCTGTATCCCCCGCGACCATCCGGCTGCCCCCGAGGTCTGTATCCCCCGCGGTTGCCGCGCCGCGTCCGAGGTCTGTCTCCCCCGCGGCCATCACACTGCCACCTCCGAAGTATGGTTGCCCCGCGGCCGTCCCACCGCCTGCAAGCTCAGTCCGCCGGAGCAGGACACAGACGAACCGGCGCCAATACTCCCTTCTGCATGCCTGGTGGGCACGCTCACCTGGGAGGTTGGATTGGTGAGGGATGCCCAGAGGACTCCAACCAACCCAGATAACGGCCCTTCTCACCGTCTCTTTGTGCCTGACCAGGTCCGTACCCAGGTTCTCCAGTGGGCTTACACCTCTCAGTTCGCCTGTCACCCTGGAAACAACCGTACCCTGTTTAAGCGCCGGTTCTGGTGGCCCACCTTCTCTTCAGACACCCACGACTACGTCCAGGCCTGCACGGTGTGCGCTCGAAGCAAGTCTTCTCACCTACCCGCCTCTGATCTCCTATGACCCCTGCCTGTTCCTAGCCGACCTTGGAGCCTCATCCTGGACCCGTCCCTCATCCGGGACTTCCATCACGTCCTTTCTGGTCGGTCATCAGGAGTCGCCCGTAGAGTGGGGGGGGGGGTCCTGTCACGTCCCTGCCTCGTCAGCCACTCCCTCATCGAGCCGCTCCCACTGCCTTACCTAGCGCATCTGGTTCATCGATCTCACCTGAATCTCACACCTGACCTGCATCTCCAATCAGGCCGATCAACCCATCTCGGCCAGGATAAGAAGACGCTCTGCTCTCCAGACGATACCAGATCGTCGCACCACTTCAAGTGTTTTGACCTCCCTGCCATTGCCTGGCCCACGCCTGTACGAGTACCATGACCCTTACAAGATCACCGCCTGTACGAGAACTACGAGACTGCCAAGCCCACCGTCTTTTGACCTCCCTGCCATTGCCTGTAAGAGTACCACGACCCTGCCAAGCCCACTGCCTTTTGAACTCCCTGCCATTACCTGCACCACGCCTGTACGAGTATCATGACCCTGCTAAGCCCACCGCGGGTACGAGAACCATGCCCCAGCTAAGCCCACCGCCTGTCCGACAGCCTTGTCCCTGCCTAAACCCAGCATATAATAAACGTTCCTCTTTGGCTTTTCCCCCCATCCTGTCTCTCGTTTTGCTTTTGGGTCCTACCCCTGGTAGCCCTGAAAGTATTTATCAAATGTGCTGACGTATGACGTTTCCATCCTACTCTTGTGTGTATTATGATGACTACCAATCATTCATGAACTGGAGTCACGTTCACGAGTCCTTATTTATCATGAATTAAAATAAGCTAATGGGCTGTACTGTATTAATGTAGTCTTAATATGTCACAGCGAGAGCAGGGAGAGGACCCAAGTGCAGACAGCGGAGAAAAACCGGGCCAGAACAACTCTTTAATTACACAAACACTTACAAACAGCAGGTACAGACAAAGGGGAGAGCTCACAACAGGATGTGGCGCTTCCGGCGACCAAGAGTCCCTGTGAGTGCGTGAAACGATCTGATAGGGAACCCGGGAAACCTAGGGTAATATATACCTAGCGGGGCCAATCAGGGAGACTGGTCGCAGGTACCGTATGGCCAATCAGAGAAAGGGGAGGGAGATTGGGCACAGGTGCGCCGAAACCCCAATCAGAGGAAGGGGACGGGCGAGTCCCGATGACCCAGACCACACATTCATGACAGGACACCCCCAGGTGACAGATTCCAGACGTCCCAAAAAAACAACCAAGAACACCAAGAAGGATGGACATAAGAGGGTCTGGGAGGGCCTTGGGACCCAGTGGTCTGGGAGAGGACGAATGGGGCCCAGGATCTCAGGTGATGGCCCGAGGGCTGGACCGATGGATGCAACTGATCCGGAGAGGGACCAGGACGCAGGACCAAGGGGCAGGACAGCTTCGGCAGAGGGCAGATGGATGACCAAGAGGCCGACGACGCCAACAGGACCGAGGCGGCCGACAGAGGCCTCTGAGGTAGTTAAAAAGCTCCTCAGTGGCAAGGTGCCAGGTGTGTAAGAGATTTGCCCCGATTCTGTTTGTGATATTCATGGACAGGATCTCAAGGTGCAGCAAAGGTGAACAGTGTGTCCGTTTTGGGAACCTCAGAAATGCATCTCTACTCTTCGCAGATGATGTGATTTTGTTGGCTTCATCAGAATGTGACCTCCAGCATGCACTGGGGCGGTTTGCAGCTGTGAGTGAAATGGCCGGGATGAGAGTCAGCACCTCCAAGTCTGAGGTCATGGTTCATTACTGGAAAATGGTGGATTGCTCCCTCCGGGTTGGGGATGAGTTTTTGCCTCAAGTGAGGGAGTTCAAGTGTCTCGGGGTCTTGTCCACAAATGAGGGTAGGATGGAGTGGGAGATTGATAGGTGGATTGGTGCAGCATCAGCAGTAATGCGGACATTGTACCGGACCGTTGTGGTGAAGAAGGAGCTGAGCCGGAATTCAAAGCTATCAATTTACCAGTCAGTCTTCATTCCAACCCTCACCTATGGTCATGAGCTTTGGGTAGTGACTGAAAGGGTGAGGTCGCGGATACAAGCGGCTGAAATAAGTTTCGTCCGTAGGGTGTCTGGGCTCAGTCTTAGACATAGGGTGAAGAGCTCGGATATCCGGAGGGAGCTTGGAGTAGAGCCGCTGCTACTTCGCGTCGAAAGGAGCCAGCTGAGGTGGTTCGGGCATCTGATTAGGATGCCTCCTGGGCGCCTTCTTTTGGAGGTTTACCGGGCATGGCCAACTGGGAGGAGACCCTGGGGTAGACCCCAAACTTGCCGCAAGGACTACATGTCCAATCTGGCCTCGGAACGCCTTGGGATCTCCCAGAAGGAGCTGGAGGGCGTTGCTGGGTAGAGGGACGTCTGGAGTGCCCTACTTAGCTAGCTGCCACCACCGCGACCCGACCCCGGAGAAGTGGCTGATGATGGATAAATGAATGAATATTAGCCCTAACAGAATTGTAATATTAGTCTTAATAGAGTCTCAATAGAGTTTTAATAGACTTTAACAGCGGGGCTCTGGTGAATCAGAATCAACTCAAAAGTCTCTCGTAATTCTCAGGGGAAAAAATCAAAAATGCGTCCTGTCCCTGAAAAGACGCTCTTGTCAAATCCTCTACAACACAAGGTGGGCCCATTTAACACGGGGACTTTACAGTATTTTGTCCCTTTAAGTCTTCTTTTTCAGTAATTAAATGAATATTACACAGGGAACAATCACAGGAAGTGTTTCCAGTCGTCTGTTAATCATTCTAAACATTTTATCTCACTTCAATAGTTTGCTAACACGTTTTCTCAAGTCTTTTCTTCATATGTCCATATTAGAGGACAGAGTCTGTTCAAATAAGACTATTTCATGAATAGAAGTGAAGGTTTCTGCATAAAGGTGTCGCTGTGAAGGCTCAACACATCTTAGGTGTAGTCACAGGTCTTCATACATTTCTGTCAGACGTGTGAAAAAGTTGATAAATCCACTTTTCATGTAGAAACCTCAGCATGAAGGGACCACACACACATTAGTGTTGAAGTTCCTTGATAATGAGACCTAATGACTGTTAATCTCTCAGCAGTGTGATGAAGACCCATTATGTCAACCTTCATCTTCCTCCCCAGCAGGGTGTGAATGAATGGATGTCCCACACTGCTGTGTGGACCCACTCTCCATCTAAACAGCTGAATGTGATCTGCTTTGTTCTCATGAAGAAACTAAACACAACTTACACTTCCTCAGACCCAGCTCCAACCTGCACACTCCAGCATGGTCCAGCCTGGGGGTGGAGGAGAGACACAGTCACACCAGCACCTCCTCCATCTAATACACCTCCACCCAGTATCAGTCCTGTCCTCTGTTACAGAAGAACCAGTCTGATCCAGCATCAGAGTAGGAGGAGACATCCTTGTAGGAGACATGATGAGTGAGTGTCATCCAGCTGGTCCATACCTGAGAGAGTCCAGTCTCCAGTGTGGATCCTCCAGTCCAGCAGAGAGCAGCTTCCCTCCTGAGTCTCCTGGCTGGTTGTAGCTCAGGTCCAGCTCTCTCAGATGGGACGGGTTGGAGATCAGAGCTGAGAGCAGAGAAGAAACACCTTCCTCTGAGACCAGACAGCCCGACAACCTGAACACACACACACACGCACACACACACATTAATGATGGATTACATTTATACAGCACTTTATCTGGACAGCCAAACGCTTCACATTGAAGGAGGAAACTCACCTCAACCACCACCAATGTGTAGCACCACCTGGGTGGTGCACGGCAGCCATTTTGCTCTTCCTCCATTTATTCCCCAGTGTCTAATCTCCGTGTCTCTCTTTTTCCTCCCAAGACTCTCCCTCCGCGACTTCCACGGCTCCCCGCGTCTCCCTCGTCCCCAGCGACCTTCACGTTTTTCCCCGGACCTCTCCAGCGATCTCCCCAGTGTCTCTCTACCTGGACCCCTCATTTTGGACTTGACCTTCTGGATGTCGGACCCGGACTTCCTCAGACAACCCCTTTTGGCATCACGGACTGGACTTGCTTGCCAGGTGCACGCACATTATTCAACACCTCCTTGTCATTTACACACCGCACCACACATAGGCTAAAAACACTCACACATAGTTATATACGCAAACCACTGGACACCACACATAGTTTATTCACACATCCCACTAACAGAACGTTTTTGTGCCATACATTCCCCCCACTCTATTCCATTTATTATTTTGTGGCAGTATTTGTTATCTCCCTTCCTTGGTATTCCCCTCCCCCAATAAAACCGCCTTTTGGATTTTGAACTGTCATCCTGTGTCTGCCTGCCTTGGGTTTCGCCACACGGGTCGGGTTCTGGTTCGTGAGCACAACACAGATGTTAGTGTCCATGGACCACTGGTTATTTGGTAAACTGTACGGGTCACTGTCAAGTCCCACTTCCTTTAATCTAAGCAGATAATCTTGCATTATAATCCCGGTTTCACTGTTTCCCCTACCAGAAGCAGCCATGTTGCGTAATGTTTTACCATTCACTGTGACTGAGGGGGCGTGTCCCAATGGGAACGTGACGTCAATGCATATCCTCTATAGGGAAGAAGGTGAGACCACTTTCGGACTTGTGCGAGTAAGTATTATTTATCTCTATTAACGTTCAGGACTCATTGCAGAATAGAGCCAACGTAAGATGTGTTAACGTTATGCTAACGTTGACGTTATGGAGCTAGCTATGAAGCTAACTTGTATGACGCTAACTATGGAGCTAGCTATGAAGCTAACCTAGTTTACACAAGATATGTATAGACCCCTATACATTATGAAGTAGGCTAATTTCATGCTTTGTTTTTTGCAGTTTGGATGAAAGGAAAGGAGTGGCTGTGGGGTCGACCTACAGAAATGAAAAGCAGGCCAGGACCTTCATGGGATACATCGCAGCAATGGAGAGGCAGAAAAATGGAGGTGGCATTGAGAGAGCAAAGTTTCTGTCTCTTCTGGCATATGGCTCAACTGATAGTGCCGTGAAGGAGGAGCTGGTCTATCTTTGCTACTGAAATGAAGGGAAAATCGAATCAACATTTGTGGGCATCCAGACGGTGTAGAAGGCGGATGCAGCAAATGTCACAACAGCCATCGACAGCATGATGGAGAAGATGTCCTCAGATTGGGACAGAAAGCTGGTTGCTGTGGCCACATATGGGGCAGCGGTAATGACAGGAGCCAAGGATGGTGTCGTCAGTCGCCTTAAGCAGGACCGGTGTCGGTACTTGATCTACTCACCCTACCGGATGTGCGACTACAGATGACATCACTACACGCATTATGATCGGGTAGGGCCTAGTTCAGATTAGGAACAGCGGGAAACAGTAGATTGATGTTAGACGCTGCTCGGGCCTTCAGCGCTCATGCGCGTTCGCTCGTCCAGGGGTCCTGAGCCTGCGGCCTCACTCCTTAGAGGCAGCTCGGGCCTGCGGCCTCGCAAATTTACTAACCAACTCCATGTCAACGTGGATTGTAAAAACACAGCTAAATAACTATATAGCTAGCATTAAACAACGCTAGCTAGCAACGTAATCCGTGACGTCATATGTAGTCGAAGGACCCCGAGTCGATATTGTACCAGAGCAGAAATGGAACCCACAGCGGCAGTACATTTTTGGCATACACTGCATGGCACACCATCTTGAATTGGCCTTCAGAGATGCCATCCGCAGCAACAATGTATACCAGAGGGTTGAAGACCTAAGTGGGCTGTACACGTTCTATCACGTCAGCCCACTGAACAGAGCTAATTTGATCAGCAGCTTCCACATTCTCTGCCATACACCACTGGTGCTTACCTGAATCGATGGCACCCGCAGGGTAGGGCCAGTATTGGTTGTGGTTGCTATAGTTACCAAGCCTCCCTTCCGGTCTGCCTTTGTTGCAGTCAATGTTGTTTTTCCTGTTTTAACTAAATGGCTGCCGCTGCACGTTTCCATCTGCGTTGTGTGATTCATTGATGTCGTCTCTCATTACTGGCGTGGTGGCAGCGCTTACCAGACTTACGTCCCGAGGACTGATATTTACCGAATTAATGGCGGTAGCCCTTCCAGGGGAATCACAGGGTAGTTCCGTCTACCACCAGACGCAGCTGGGCTAGCTCAGACACAGTTGTGCTAGCTAAATGGGCAGCATGGCGACACACAGAGCACCGAAGCAGTGGTGTTTAACAAAGACCAAGACGGTGAACTCTTTTGAGAGCTAATGTTGGGACAGATAGCCAATTATTGTCCTGTAATCTCTCGTCACAGCATAGTCAGGAACTCCACATCTATTGACAGCATATGGAAAGCTATTCGTCTACATTATGGCTTTCAGTGCACCGGGGCTGTGTCTGAACTCCCCATGTCAAAGCAATCCATCCCTGTCCGGACAAGGAGGTCATGTCCCCTTTGTAAATATGCCGGCAGGCCTGATAATCACTTCCTCAGCAAATGTTCCTTTTTGCCCCCCCCCCCCAAAGATAAAATGTACATGGCAAAGTCGCGCCAGGTTTTGAGAGTGCAGGTCGAGACTGATGATGAGGTAGAGGAGTGTGTTAGTGGGGAGCCAGCGCCATCTAGTGGTGTGAAACGTGTACTTATCAAACAGTCCCCTTACCTTGATGCCTTCCATGGACACTGACCTGTGCATCTCACCGTTGATAGTGGGGCAACAGGCAACATGATGAGGGCCTCATGCCCGACCAGGCTGGGCGTCACCGTCACAGGAAGTACGCAGTCCGCATTCCAAGCAGATGGCTTGTCCCTTGTGAAAGTATTGGGAGAGACGCAGACACACTTCCAGAGCGATGGCCATGACCTCTATTTTGAGGGCCTCGTCGTTGAGAATCTTGAATCTGACATCCTGGCTGGAATTCCCTTTACGGAAAGGAACGACGTCTCCATCAGACCAGCCAAACACCAAATCTACCTGGGCGAGGATATATATACCGCTACGGCACCCTCCAAACACCGATGGACAGGCATGCCGTACGGCGCGCGGACGTTCTCCGCGCTCAGGATAAATCTACTGTGTGGCCAGGGGAGTATATCGAGCTCGAGCTGCCTCCTGAGCTGTGCAATGTGGACAGTGAGCCGGCTGTTGAACCACACGTCGAGGTCTCATGTGACCAGTCTGACACACAGCAGTGGCCTGCCCCAACTTTGCTACGGGGTGTGTCCGGGAAGATCCGTGTCCCAAATCTCAATGGTGAGCCGCAGCTGGTCCAGAAAAGCCACCACCTATGCCGTGTCCGCGCCACATATGTCCCGTCACTCAGTGACGCCGCCGTGCCAGCTGATCCCCCCAAACTGGCCCCGACGACCATGTCAGCCTTGTCCTCTGACCTTGTCGCTCTGGATCCAGATAACATCATGCCTGCTGACATCAGAGATGAGTTCTGCGCCCTGCATAGAGAGTTTGATGTAGTGTTTGATCCCCACTTTGAAGGATATAACGGCGCTGTGGGTCCGTTCCAGGCCAGGGTGAACATGGGACCTGTCCTACCTCTGCCCTTCACCAACAGGTTGGCTTGGCTTGCCATATAAGCAGAGTGCTCTGACTTCAGATGGAGTCTCATTGACGACGAGCGCAGAGACACTCTCAGGGACACTTTAACCCACTTATGTGTGGGTCTGTGCCCTCTCGACGGCCCCTTTGCTGTGAGCAGGACTGACCCTGCCCCTGGTTTTGCTGCATTGGAAGGGGATGGAGCCCTCGCTATGCACAGACTAGTTGCTGAGGTGGGCAACGCCAAGAACGTCAATAAGAACCCAGTGGCGGAGAAGGCTGTTCAAGAGATTCAGGGGGAGATTCTTCGTCTCAAGCCTAACTGTAGGGCTGTTACTCCCCTGTTACTCTCTGTCGCCACGGCCAACCTGAACAGTCGTGTTAGGTCGCGTGGATTGTCTGCCCGTGAAATGCTGCTTCAGCATCACCAGTTCTCCCATAGGCAGTTGCCTGTGGTTGACCAGGATCTCATCTTGAAACAACACTCGGAGCATGTTACCAACCATCCGTACAGCATGAAGTCAAAGGTGCCCTCTGGTCGTGTGGCCGTGCCTCCCGCCATTCGACGTGGTGAACTGGTGTACCTGTATGGTGACCGGAATAAGTCAAAGGCCCGTGACAGGTACCTCGTCACGAGTGTGGATGGTTCATGGTGCAATATCCAGAAGTTCACGGGGTCTCAACTTCATCGCACCTCCTACAGGGTCAGGCTGGGTGATTGCTACAAAGTGGAAGGTACCTCTACGGCCTGTGAACCCCTCACGGACGATTTCACGTCTGATGAGGACTTGGACAACCCTACCCCGCACTGCCCTGACATACCGCCAGCCACTGCCGAGCCCCCACCCACACCTTGCCTGCCTTGTGATAACGATATGAGGCTGGGGGATGAGACTGGGCCTCCCGTCGAGGTCGAGCCTGGGTGGGAGCTCCCCTGGCGAGTGTGTGCCTGCTCTTGCACCTGATGCTGCACCTCGACGCTTGGAGCGTCTCCGGCGCTTGCCACGGCATTTAGAGGACTTTGAACTTTAGGCCAGTTGTTTGTGTGTACTAGTGATAATGTTTTGTCTTACCTTACAGGCCTAGTTATATAGCCTGAGCTGTGATGTTGCTATTGTTGTACTGTGTGTGTGTGTGTGTGGGGGGGGGGTCTTTCTTTTGGAAAAAAAGGGGTGACGCCAGTATTGGTTGTGGTTGCTATAGTTACCAAGCCTCCCTTCCGGTCTGCCTGTGTTGCAGGCTCTGTTGTTTTTCCTGTTTTAACTAAATGGCTGCCGCCGCACGTTTCCATTTGCGTTGTGCGATTCATTGATGTCGTCTCTCATTACTGGCGTAGGGCACCTGCTTCGTGCGCTGGACCACTTCTTACAGGGTTACAAAGGAATCACTCAGCACCTGGAACAGGTAGTGTCTCTAGTTTGCCTTACTACACCAAAGTAATTTGTCAATGTGTGTTTTGTCAAAATAATGAAAATATTAATGTAATACAGTAAAAAATTTAATTTAATATGGACTTGTTGATGGAACTATGAAAATGTGCCATTATAGAATAGGTAATATCATAGTTATTTGAAAAGAAAGTAACTGGCTAATTGTGTTTGTCTGTGTTTTCTAATGTATTTCAGATTCAATCTCTTGATGCTCAAGGTGGCAGTGCTGTCCAGCAGGCCAAAGCAAGGAGGTTCTTCAGCACCGCCAGGGAGACTGTTGTGGTCCAGTTCTGCGGTTTCCTCCATGACATGCTCACCTCAATAGGGCAACTGTTATCAGGGAGTGGCACTCAGCCGGGGTGACAACAAGGCAGTCACCACCTCACAGGCAAAACTGACAGGGAGGCTTGTAGAGAGCATGAAGATCGGGTTCCAGGATGCAAGTGTAGGGGTTCTGTGTGCCACGAAGCTTGTCGACTTTAAGAACTGGCCAGAGTCAGGGGAAGCAGCAGCAGGTTTGTTTAGTATTATGTTTTGTATGACAGGTCACTCAGGTCTCTACTACTACAGTGTCATTATTTCATAGACTGCAATAAAAACTGTATGAAGCTGTAATGTAGAATTTGTTGTGTATTGTTTCAGATTTTGGTGACACTGAAGTGGATGCCCTGGTGGACCACTTCAGGCCTGTGCTGAATGACTCTGGGGTCGATACTGAGCTGATCCCTGACCAGTGGACCATCCTAAAGACCAACTTCTATCTAGAGCCCCAGACCCTTAAGAAGACCAGCTGGTGTGACATCAACAGCGGTCTTCAGTCCTCATGCCCAGACATTCTGGCTTTGGTATACCCTGGTGTTGTCCCTGCCTGCCCCCACAGCAGAGTGTGAGCAGGGTTTCAATGTAATGAAGCAGGTGAAGACAGACTGGCGCCCTCTCAGACCTACTCCTGGTTCAGCTGTCTTCACCAAGCATACAGGACTACAACCCCACCTGTGCTGTGGAGCTGTGACACCAGGAGTCCATAAGGAGCAGAAGACCAGACTTCATGGACAAAAATAAGATGGGGGGGGGACGACTGAAAGTGAGGAGTCTAGTGAGGACGACTGACTGGGGGTGGGACCCATACTTTGAACCTGTACTTTGAAGTTCAATTTAAATGCATACAGGCATGTTATTTTGTTGCACTTTGTTGCACATTGCTTTGCTGCACTGTTTTATTAACAATACAAAATGAAATCAAATTATTTTTCACTTACAATCTGCTCTGGCCACTGCTATTATTCACCACCATAATGTGTTATCATGCAGATTAACTGTATGTATGACACACAACACAAAAATCTCATTTTATTTTTTGGCCGGTAAAAAAAGTTTGGCGAGTAGAAATGTTCACATACCAGACATTTGGATGGTGAACCAAAAAGTTAATTTCGGACCCTGCATGTGGCTGAGGGTACTGACCATCTGCAGCTTTGAGGGACATTCTGATGTTAATGGAGCCAACACACAGTCATGAAGCCCCACAGAGAGGCATCAAACCCAGCAGTGAACAAGAACCCCCCACCTTTACAGATCATGTGACGACTACACATCATATAGATGATGTCATTAAGACTGTCATGTTTTGTTCTTAGGAGGGCACAGTGATGAGCACACATTGTGTGCTCAGAGAGCTGCAGAGGTCAACACATCTTTTTGTGTTCTCATAGTAGAGATGTGAGTGTGAACAAACTGCCAGAGGAAGTGATGCCTCCTCCACTCCTACAGTATGTCTGTAATAGGAAGATGAAGTCGCTCTTCACCCCCGAACCTGTGGCCTCCACCTCTACATTTAAAAGATAGACAAGACCACTAGACCATGAACCTGTACACAGGATTACCACCTCACATTCATGTGTTCATACAAGCACATGTGTATTTAAGTTGTGTTTGATACACTACAATATAATCAGAACCAGTGCAGTATTTGTCAGGTGAAAACAGAGTTACACTGCAGACTGAAACAAGAAATATGAATTATAAATATATAGCTGGATATGGTCAGAAGGAAGGCCTTGCTATGCCTGTTAGACTACTTCACTTTTTTCTCTGAAAACAAAACTATATTGATGTGTGATGCACTGACAGGACCTCTTTGCTGGTGGATGTGCTCATGGGAAGTGGTTGACAGGAAGTAGGAAGTAGAAGCACAGCTTGTTACTACACCTGCTTTGTTATTCCTCCAATCAGAGAAAACACCACCCAGGTTAGGATGTAGTGACTGCCATTAAAGTGGATGTAAATGAGGACCGAAGTGGTCCTGTGTTGAAGAGGTTTAGGAAGACTGACCTGAGAGTTTCCAGTCTACATTGTGGACTCCCCAGTCCAGCAGAGAGCAGCTTGACTCCTGAATCCTGCAGATCATTGTTACTCAGGTCCAGCTCTCTCACACTAGAAGAGGAGGAGCTGAGGACTGAGGACACAACTTCACAGCTTCTCTCTGACAGATTACAGGAACTCAACCTGAATGGACACACACACACACACACACACACACACACACACACACACACACACACACACACACACACACACACACACAAACACAATAAGTATGTAATACATTTATACAGCACTTTATCTAGACACCCAAAGCGCGTCACATTGAAGGGGGAAACTCACCTCAACCACCACCAATGTGTAGCACCACCTGGGCGGTAAATGAGGACTGAAGTGGTCCTGTGTTGAAGAGGTTTAGGAATACTGACCTGAGAGTTTCCAGTCTAAATTGTGGACTCCCCAGTCCAGCAGAGAGCAGCTTGACTCCTGAATCCTGCAGATCATTGTTACTCAGGTCCAGCTCTCTCACACTAGAGGAGGAGGAGCTGAGGACTGAGGACAGACCTTCACAGCTTCTGTGTGACAGATTACAGGAACTCAACCTGAATGGACACACACACACACACACACACACACACACACACACACACACACACACACACACATCACTCTATCATATACTAATGGATCTAATACTTTTGATTTTACTATTTGTTTTCATCATTACAACAGTTTGGATAATAGTACTTTATTATAGTACTCATCTAAACACGGATATAACAAAATATTACTACTACGAGAGTACTATTACCGCTGCTACCTTTACTAGTAGCCCTACAATAACTGCAATGGCTGTTTGTTATAACACAATTTGTACTACTACTGCTACTACTGTGACTACTAATACTATTGCTACTACTAGACTAGTTGTACTGCTACTATTACTGCTTTTACTACTGCTGCTGATTCCAATACTACCTGCTTGTTTTATGATTACTGCTACTTAAAACTATTACAACGACTGTTTTGATAGTTGTAATTATTCTATCATTTTAATGTCTTTAATACTTTTGATTTTAGAACCTGTAACCCCAGTAACACTATCAATCATCAGCGGAATGAAACAATATTTTCTCACCAATGGAAAAATATAATCTATACACTTACAGAGCTGTACTGGAGGCTTTGACCACTGGCAGCAGCCTCAGAAGACCCTCCTCTGAAGCAGAGTATTTCTTCAGGTCAAACACCTCCAGTTCCTTTTCTGAAGACAATAAAATGAAGAGCAGAGCTGACCACTGAGCAGGAGAGAGATGGTCTGTGGAGAGTCTTCCTGATGTCAGGTACTGTTGGATCTCCTTCACTAGAGAATGGTCATTCAGTTCATTCAGACAGTGGAACAGATTGATGCTTCTCTCTGGAGAGAGATCCTCCCTGATCTTCTTCTGGATGTACACGACTGTTTTCTGATTGGTCTTTGACAATCTTCCTGTCTTTCCCAACAGGCCTCGTAGGAGATTCCAACTACGCTCCAGTGAGAGGCCCAGGAGGAAGCGCAAGAACAAGTCCAGATGTCCGTTTGGACTCTCTAACGCCTTGTCCACTGCTGTCTGGTAAAGGTCTGGTTTTTTACGTTTATATCCAAGTGGTTTAGACCTGCAGGCGGTTGACTGTGTTTGTGACAGCAGATTGACTCTAGTTTTAATGAATGAGAGAAAGACATAAAGAGCAGCCAGAAACTCCTGAATACTCAGATGGACAAAGCAGAAGACCTTGTCCTGGTACAGCCCACACTCCTCTTTAAAGATCTGTGTGAACACTCCTGAGTACACTGAGGCTGCTCTGATATCAATGCCACACTCTGTCAGGTCTGCTTCATAGAAGATCAGGTTACCTTTCTTCAGCTGTTCAAAGGCCAGTTTCCCCAGAGACTCAATCGTCTCCCTGCTCTCTGTATTCCAGTGTGGCTCTGTCTCGGATCTCCCATGATACTTCACATTCCCCTGGATGGACTGAACCACCAGGAAGTGGATGTACATCTCAGTCAGGGTCTTGGGCATCTCTCCTCTCTCATCTGTTCCCAACACGTGATCCAGAACTGTAGCAGTGATCCAACAGAAGACTGGGATGTGACACATGATGTGGAGGCTTCGTGATGTCTTGATGTGTGAGCTGATTCTTCTGGCTTGCTCCTTATCTCTGAATCTCTTCCTGAAGTACTCCTCCTTCTGTGGATCAGTGAACCCTCTCACCTCTGTCACCATGTCAACCCACTCAGGAGGGATCTGATTGGCTGCTGCAGGCCGTGTGGTTATCCAGAGGCGAGCAGATGGAAGCATATTCCCCTTGATGAGGTTTGTCAGCAGCACGTCCACTGAGGTGGACTTTGTGACATCAGTCCAGATCTCATTGTTCTGGAAGTCCAGAGGAAGTCGACACTCATCCAGACCGTCAAAGATGAACACAACTTGGAACTCGTCAAAGCTGCAGATTCCCGCTTTCTTGGTTTCAATAAAGAAGTGATGAAGAAGTCCCACCAAGCTGAACTTTTTATCTTTCAGCACATTCAGCTCTCTGAACGTGAATGGAAATGTGAAGTGTATATTGTGGTTGGTTTTGTCTTCAGCCCAGTCCAGAGTGAACTTCTGAGTTAAGACTGTTTTCCCGATGCCAGCCACTCCCTTTGTCATCAATGTTCTGATTGGTTTATCTTGTCCAGCTAAGGGTTTAAAGATGTCTTCACATTTGATCGTTGTTTCTGGTCTCGCTGGTTTCCTGGATGCTGTTTCAATCTGCCTGACCTCATGTTCATTATTGACCTCTCCGCTGCCTCCCTTTGTGATGTAGAGCTCTGTGTAGATCTGATTCAGAAGTGTTGACTCTCCTGGTTTAGCGACGCCCTCAAACAAACACTGAAACTTCTCCTTCAGAGCTGCTTTGAGGTTACTCCGGCACAAGGTAACAAGGATTTCTGAATAAACAAATAAACCAGGGAATCAGTGAATGGATGTTACTGTAAGTGTGAGAAACAGAAACTTTACCAAACTCCATAGTATTACTTCAGCTCATCACTGGTGGATGGACAAGCAGGTCTGATTTAAGACAAACAATGAAGACATGTATATAATTTATATAAAGGGTAGATTTATCCAAGTGCATTCCCACAAACAACCTGCTTCATTTCTACTGTAATAATATTTTGATGGTTGCTGTTCCAGCTCTCGTAGTAACCACGTATTAGTTAGGAGCTCTTTACTGGGATTATGGGGACAGTGGTGATGTCTTAAAGAGGTTCTCTCTGGTATTATTGTTCTGATGTGAACCAATGTCATCAGCATTTTACACCCACATCATCCAACCAATAGCTTAACCAGATTATCCATTAGATTTCTTTTATTTACCATCCAAATGGAAACTGTCTGAACCTCCTTTGATAAATCTACATTTTCAACAGAGTTTGAAAATAGTTCCACCTCCCACTTTGTCTCTATTAACCCTTTACATCACAGGTTCCCAAACATTGGGGTCGCAACCCTAAGCGGGGTCGCATTGAATTGAAATGGGTTCACCTGAAATTTCTAGTAATTCATCAATACAAATAATAATAATTATTATGATACTAAAAACAACACACACGATTTAAAACAACTCATTCCCCTCATAAAAATCGAATTCTCAGCAGGAGCTGATTGTGGACTTCAGGAGGTCTAGAAGCTCCAGCCACTCCCCCATACACATCAATGGGGTGGAAGTGGAGCATGTTTCCAGCTTCCACATCAGCGAGGACCTTTCGTGGACATTAAAAACCCAGGCCCTTGCGAAAAAGGCCCAACAACGCCTGCATTTCCTGAGGAGGTTGAGGAGCGCCGTCTACCCCCCAAAATTCTCACCAACTTCTACCACTACACCATAGAGAGCATCCTGACCAGCTGCATCTCAGTGTGGTACGGCAACTGCACCTCAGTAGACCAGAAAGCTCTGGCCCAGCATATCACCGATACCCAGCTCCCAAGAGAAAACACGATGAACCCTTCCTTCAGTTTGGATTTACTAGCATAACTGAACACAACGAGGAAAGGCCACATATCTGCTGTTTGGTAACGTCCTGTCTATGGACAGCATGAAACCCAACAAGCTCAAGAGACATTTTGAGACACAGCATAAAGAATATGTAGGCAAACCAAAATCTTTCTTTGAAAAGAAATATGCCGAGCTGAATAAGCAGCGAGTGTACTTCAGAAAGACAACGACTGTCAGTGAGTGAGCCTTGAAAGCATCTTTTGAGGTGGACGAGTGTCTTGTTGCAAAGGCTATGAAGCCACATACCATCGCTGAGACTTTGATATTGCCAGCTGCCATTGAAATGGTAAAAACTATGTGTGGGGAGGGAGAAGTGCAAAAACTGAAGACAATACCATCGTCTGATAACACAGTGAAAAGAAGGATAGATGCCATCGCTAGTGACCAAGAGAGCACACTAACAGACCGACTACGAAATTCCCCAGCCTATGTTCTACAAACGGATGTCAGCACAGAAGGGAGAAATGCCCAGGCTTTGACATTTGTTCATTATATGCAGGAGAATGCTATTCACCAGGGTATTTTGTACCGTCTCCCTCTTCCTGAACAAGAGACTGCCAAGGCAATGTACCATGTCTCCACAACTATATGGAGACAACAACATTCCATGGGAGCGTATGGTAGGGTTTTGTACAGATGGGGCTCCATCTATGGCGGGGTGGCGAGCAGGCCTACGTACGTTAATCGTGGAACTGGCGCCCTCTGTCGTGTGGAATCACTGCATGATTCATCGTGAGCGACTGGCATCTAAGGAACTGAGTGTGCCCATCACAGACATTCTGCAGCAGGTTGAAGCCATGGTGAACCACATCAAACCACATCCACTGCATGCAGGTCTACTTGCCAAACTATGTGGCGATGTGGGCTCTGAACACGACAACTTGCTCTTTCACACAGAGGCACGGTGGTTGTGGAGAGGGAGGGTGCTGGAGCCATTTTTAAGTTGAGAAATGAACTGTTGGTGTTTTTCATTGATGTGAAAAAAACCAAACAGATTTTGTCGACTTTCTGTGTGACCAGCAAAAAATGCTCCTCTTGCGTATGTAACGGATATCTCTGGAAAACTTAATGAACTGAAGATAAGCATGCAGGGAAAAACAAGAATATCGTGCAGATGAGTGACCGTGCTGATGGATTCAGGAGGAAACTCACATTCTGGAGAGAAAGCCTTCCAAAAGCAAACGTCACCCCTTTCCCCCAGCTGAGCAAGTTTCTAACAGACACGGCATCGATGACCAGTGCTCCACAAAGATGATGTGCCAGCCCCTGAAACGCCTACAAGAGCACTTTCCCACTTACTTTCCAGACTTGGATATGTCCAAGTTTGACTGGGTGAGGGACCCATTCCACTGTGCTGCAGGCTCGGTGGACCCACCTGCCACTGCTACTGAACAGCTGATTGAACTGAGCTGTACAGAACACAACAGGGACCGCATTCACGAGTGGCGATGGAGGAATTCTGGTTTGGTGCAACAGAAGAGTACCCAGAGATCTCACAGTGTGCTTTAAATCTGTTGGCTCCTTTTGGGAACACATATTGCAAAAACAAATACCGGTGTGAGTTCCACTTGGAAAAGGAGAAGGAAAAGCAGAGATTAAGAGGAAAGGAATGGAGATATGGCAGACAAGGTGGGAGGAAGACCAGAAAGGAAGGGGGTTTTACAAAAGAAGAAGAAGAAGAAGAAGAAGGAAAGACATACTTGTGTGAAGTGGATTTAGTGCTCTTGTGTGCATGAAGTCAAAGCAGTGTTGGTGAGTGGATGTAGCTGCAGAGATGAGATGCACTCTGTCTACTACACCACCCAACTTTGAAAGGCTGCAGCGAGATGTGCAAACTCAACTGCCCCATTAAATATCTGAGCGACACCAACCATGGGTCCTGTGGGAGGGGGCTCTGAGCAGTCTGAGTATGTGTGTGTGTGTGTGTGTGTAATTTTCGTATGGTTTTTTTTCCCTTATTTGTATATTGTGTTTGTATTGTGTGTGGGAAAAAGTAGATGACTCATAAAAAACTTGATAACAAAAAAGAGACACCAATCATAAAACACCAAATAAATATACAGAGTTGTCATGGGTAGAGCCTACATGTGGTCTAACATGAACATTTTCTTGCAGCAAATTAATTCTGGTGTAATTGTAGAGTGTCTGGGGTCAGTGGAGGTTAGTGACTTCAAAGTGGGGTGACGAGCCAGAACAGGTTGGGACCCCTGCTTTACATGGTGTTGAGGCTTTGGAATAAAGAGTCTCTTACTGCTCTCCAGACGGGCAGCCAGCTCCTCCTGCTTCATACTCCTCAGGAAGTGCTGGGTGATCTTCAGAAGTGCCTCTCTGGTACTCCTGCTCTGCTCCTCCTCTTCCCTCTGTCTCCCTAAGCACTCTGGGTAATCTGAACTCAGAACCTTCTGGAACCTCTTCAGCTCCTTCTTCACAAAAGTGACAATGTTCTCCTCAAGCAGCTGGAAATGAGTCAGTATGTGAATTAAAGTTTCATGCTAAAGTCATGGAACAAAACATCAAGCCCATCTGTCACTGATTAAAAACCACTGGTGTGAACAGTGGAGCATGAAGACCATCATGACCAGAATGATGTTTTTCATTTCATCTGTAGGTGAAGTAAAAGCTGTTGATGTACATTTACACACCATAAATATGGAGTCCAGGTCTGTTTGATGCTCCTGGACAGACTGACCACTGAGAACCTCTGACCTCTCCTGGTGGTCTCTGTGGAGCACACATGACATGTTAGGTCTCTAGACACACACACACACACACACACACACACACACACACACACACACACACACACACACACACACACACACACACACGAGGTTGCAGGTGTTGTGTAGTGATGGATGCAGGCAGAAACACAAGGTGAACACCACTGTAAATACTGATGTGGTTATTAGATGAGATGTTCTGAGAGAAGAACCTGAACCAGCAGAAGGTTCAGACCAATTCCATGTGTCATGACTTGTTACTACCTCTGTCTGTTCAGTAGAGTCTGATAACAACCAAACCATCTGTTCATATCAGCTGTTCAATTCTGACCTCTGTTCAGTAGAGGGGTGTCCATCTTTGAAATTATTAGGTGGATCCATAGAGTGGTCACTCTTCATGGACACACAGCTGGGTGCAGGGGGGTCTGGTCTCTCCTGATGGGTCCTGCTAGAAACAGAGGAAGACTATTTAATAAGTCTTGTTCTGAAGATGTATTAAGTAGGTATGGGTCAGAACAGTCGACTACTGTGTCAGCTTTTGTATGTTTAGATGTGAGGTTTTTATCTTGTGTCAGTCCATCAAACT
Source organism: Lampris incognitus (assembly GCF_029633865.1). NCBI lineage: Eukaryota > Metazoa > Chordata > Actinopteri > Lampriformes > Lampridae > Lampris > Lampris incognitus. The sequence continues at coordinate 42,702,455 of NC_079226.1, forward strand.
TTATTTGAATCCCATCTTTCATACCGGTTAGTGCAGTTCAAAGTGCTTCACACATGACTGACAAGCCCATAACAACACACAACAATCTGACACAACCTGACAATAAGGAACATATATACACTTGAATAAAAGCTAGACAAATAAACCAGATAACATAGATTAAAAGGACAAAACCAAACAAAGACAAGTAAAATTGATAAAAACATGATAATATTAATAATAATAAAATAACAACATAAATACAATCTAATAAGTGAGTAAGATAAAGTAAATCAGTAGATTGTAGATCTTTTATAATGATGTTCCCGATGGATCTGACCAGCTTTTCTTAATGTGTTAAAGTAATTAAATAGATGAACCAGCTATATGTAGATTAGTGCTACGTCAGTTTGGCAAATGACTTTTCTGAGAGGGAATCGCTGGTTGTTAGTAAGCAGCGTGTTACTGGTAGGGACACATTATGGTTGTTCGAGTGAACGCACTGATCTTGTCCGCCAGGTGAGGAAGGTGCTTGTCTCGGCCTTGAAGCTGAAGATTTAATTCATTCAGCTTTCAAATATATCGCTGAGATAGGACAGGTTCATCAGAAATTGTTCTTCACTAAACTTGCTTGCAACTTCATGCATACACTCCTCCTCCAGAAACACCCACATTTCCTCTCTGAGCTGAAAGACTCCCGACAACACTTCACCTCGCGAGAGCCACCTAGCGTCGCTGTGAAACACCACAGCTGAATGTTCAGCTCCCATCTCCCCACAAAGTGCAGAGAACAGCCGCGCTCTCAGGGGTCTTGTTATGATGACGCTGACCACGTAAGAACATGGGTCAAAACCTGGTTTAGGTCCGGGCTAATCAGTCTTGATGCTAGCGCTGCTCTGTGTATGACACAGTGCGTCCATTGTGCGTTTGGCGAGACCCTCTTGATTAGTGGCTGCAGTCCCTTCGTTTTCCCTGCCGTGGTCTGTGCACCATCCGTGCAAACGCCCGCACAGTTCTCCCATTTCAGCCCAGGTTCTGTCAGGTACCAGTCCAGAAGCCTAAACAGCTCATCAGCCGTCCTGTACTTGGGACGTACCTGCAGAACAGCAAGTCCTCACACAGTGGCTCTGACGTGACAAAGCCAACAAGAGCAATAAACAAGCAGTCTTTACTGCTGTCAGTAGCCTCGTCCACTAGCAAGGTGAAACGTTTGTCTTTCAGTTTTTCAGCGAGTTGTTCTTCAAGGTCATTTGAAAGGTCGCATATACGTCTTGCAACTGTGCCATTGGACAGAGGGACAGCCTTCAGTTTTGCGGCGCTTGTCTCATCAAACATAGTTGACACCATATCTAAAGCCACGGGAAGTATGAGCTCCTCTGCTATTGTGTGTGGTTTCTTGCACTGGGCAGTTGTGTATGTGACTTTGTGTGACGCCATTAGTGCTTTGTTGTTCACTGATGCAGGACTTACAAAGCCATGCTCCTGCTGACGGTATGCACCAAGTCTTCTCTGACAGAACTCCAGTGGCTTGTTGACATGACCGGGGTGTAATGTCTCTAAGTGTCTTCTTCGTGTGTTTGGTCTCACACTACCAGCTGCCAGAGTTTTCACACATAAAATACACACTGGTCTCTCCTCATCTCCCACCACATTCACTGTGAACCCAGGAGCAAGACAGGCTTCGTCATATTGTCTTAACTTGGTTTTTGGTTGATTACCGTCAGTGAAGCACTTTGTCTTGTTTGTCTCGGAAACATCTCCTGTCTTTCTTTTCGTCCCTGTCAAATGTCTCTCCATTCTGAGAACCTACAGACTCTGTCTCATGAAAGCAGGTTTTGTTGATTGTTCCACCGTGAAAAAGATTCTGATGTCAAAAGAGTAGTTCCAGTCTACATTCCCCACCAGTCACACATGTGACCCCTGTCATACCCATGTGCCCCCCAGGGGGGCGCCACACACTTTGAGAAACGCTGGGTTAAAGGAAGTATTGTAAATGCTCATAGGTATCAGGAAAACACAAATCTTGCCATAAGGAGAGCATCCTGACTGGATGCATCACCGCCTGGCATGGGAACTGTCCTGCGCACAACCACAAAACCCTGCAGAGGGTTGTGGGACGGCCCAGGACTTCAGAGGATGTGGGTTTCCCTCCATCCAGGACATATATAACAGACGCTGTGTCAGCAAAGCCTGCACAATCATCAAACATCCCAGCCACCCCAACTATGGACTGTTCCAGCTGCTACCGTCAGGCAAGCGGTACCGCAGCCTCAAAGCCCGGACCAGTAGAACCCGGAACAGCTTTTTCCACCAAGCAACCAGGCTTTTGAACAACGAACATTAACGACACTAAGCCTGGTGCCGGACTGACTGGTGCTGACCTATGGTCTGCAGCGGATCATCAGTTTACCCACACACACACACACACACACACACACACACACACACACACACACACACACAATTTTGCATACAAAAATACACAATATGCAAACTACACACACACAGGCACATTTATCAAGGTAGAGCCAATACACACACAGCACCTTACACACCCCACACACTACGTATTATTATTATTACTGCTTTCTGTGTTGTTTTGTTGTTATGTTATTGGTGTTGTTGCTGCAGTGTTGAGGAGCCGAAACATCAGAATTTTACTCTCTTGTACTTACAGAGGCAACAATAAAGGATTTTGAATCTTGAAAGAAGACAATTTAGTATTGGAACAAGGACAAAAGTCAATTGAAATATTTTGGATCACCTTGCCTTCACCAATTCACCACATCAGCACAGTAAATATTGTCAATAATCATCACGCTGTGATGAATGGGACACACACCCAAAGAGAACATCTCTGTTGGACATTGTTATTGGACACGTGAAGAGAACAGTACTGCCCCTCCAATGCAAGAGAGGAACAAGAACTTTGGTTTTAACTGATGGTCACTACAGATGTGACCATAGACCTCACCTCTGTTCAGTAGAGGGGCGTCCATCTCTGAATGTAAGAGGTGGATCCATAGACCAGTCACTCTTCATGGACACACAGCTGGGTACAGGGGAGTCTGGTCTCTCCTGTTCTCTTTTTTCATTTCCCCCCTTTTTTCTCTGAATTGTACTTGGCCCCCCCTCTTCCGAGTCGTCCCGGTTGCTGCTCTGCCCCCTCTTCAGAGCCGGGGAGGGCTGCAGACTAGAGCCTGGTCTCTCCTGATGGGTCCTGCTAGAAACAGAGGAAGACTATTTAATAAGTCTTGTTCTGAAGATGTATTAAGTAGGTATGGGTCAGAACAGTCGACTACTGTGTCAGCTTTCGTATGTTTAGATGTGAGGTTTTTATCTTGTGTCAGTCCATCAAACTTTATTTGAATCTCATCTTTCATACAGGTTAGTGCAGTTCAAAGTGCTTCACACATGACTGACAAGCCCATAACAACACACAACAAGCTGACACAACCTGACAATGAGGAACATATATACACTTGAATAAAAGCTAGACAAATAAACCAGATAACATAGTTTAAAAGGACAAAACTAAACAAAGACAAGTAAGATTGATAAAAATATGATAATATTAATAATAATGAAATAACAACATAAATAAAATCAAAAAAGTGAGTAAGATAAAGTAAATAAGTAGATTGTGGATCTTTTATAATGATGTTCCCGATGGAGCTGATTAGATTTTCTTAATCTCTTAAAGTGATTAAATAGATGAGCCAGATATATGTAGATTAGTGCTACGTCAGCTTGGCAAATGACTTTTCTGAGAGGGAATCGCTGGTTGTTAGTAAGCAGCGTGTTACTGGTAGGGACACATTATGGTCCACATGAAGTTATGGTGCAAATGAAACACATGAATGATAGAACAATGTGTATACATGCAGCATCTCTTTATTGTGAATGTGTGTAGGCCTGAATAACAATCATGGGTCTTCATTGAAGTAAGTGGGCCCAGGAAAAGTAGAGCCTAATTAATAGAGCTTCCTTTAGACCAACTAGTCGACTATTCACTCAGACATCCTCCCGACTAGTCGACTTGGAAAAAACTGACTCTACCATATTTCTATTTTGTGTCTGTTATAGGAGCCCTTCACATCATGTGTAAATAAAAGAATGTAAATAGGAAAATATTTATTTTGGCAGTGTGATGGTTGAGGTGATAGGCAGCTGTTTTAAGGAAACAGGTTAAAGGAAGTAGTATTGTAAATGCTCATAGGTATCAGGAAAACCCAGTTCTTACCATAAAGAAGACAATTTAATATTGGAACAAAGACAAAAGTCATTTGAAATATTTTGGATCACCTTGCCTTCACCAATTCACCACATCAGCACAATAAATATTGTCAATAATCATCACGCTGTGATGAATGGAACACAAACCCAAAGAGAACATCTCAGTTGGGCATTGTTATTGGATACGTGAAGAGAACAGTACTACCCCTCCAATGCAGGAGAGGAACAAGAACTTTGGTTTTCACTGATGGTCACTACAGATGTGACCTTAGACCTCACCTCTGTTCCGTAGAGGGGTGTCCATCTCTGAATGCAAGAGGTGGATCCATAGACCAGCCACTCTTCATGGACACACAGCTGGGTACAGGGGACTCTGGTCTCTCCTGATGGACTGGACTTCAACACAACACAAACAGACCTTTGAGTCTGACTGAAGATGTCATGATGACATCACTGCTGAGCTCTGAGATGGAGACCAGTCATAGACCAGTTAGAGATCCTCATCTTACCTCTTAGCTTTGGTCTGGCTGTCATGTTCCCCAGACAGAGTGGTTTTGGAGGTAGGACCTCCCTCCTCTCTCCCCTCAGACAGATTCATAGCAGAGTGTAGACCTTCACACAAACACACACAACATGCTGTGTTAGTTGGACACATTATTTCCATAAGCTTTTCATCAGAGGATCAGTTATTTGTAGGCTTGTCATCATTCATATTAGTAACATGTCACATACACACAGTGTATAAAATACTAGAACCCCCTGCTGTCTGCATCTAACAGACTGACCAGAAACATCCAGAAAGAAGGATTTGAAGCCTTGTGGACCATCGAGACCTGCAGTGACGTGCGGTGAGGTTCGTGGCTGGTGAGGCACTGACTTTTTCAGAGTCAGATTTACAAATATACGAACCCAATATAGTAGCTTCAATTCACCATTCATTTGGCTTTGTTTGTGACATCCGTTGTCTCGTCTACTTCTACAGCAACAAATGGGGCTGCATTAATCTCCTTTTTGATATCATTTCTTATCACATCACCGATTGCTTCAATTAAATCGTTCTGAATTCTGTTTGACAAGCCAGAAAACACAGCGGATATCTCCAAATGTCTAGCTAACCTTTCATCTCTCTCAGCAAAAGCACGTAATAGTTCTACATAGTTGCCACGATTAGAAGAGCTTGTACTCTCACCGTTACCACGAAATGCCAGTTGCTGTTTGGCTAGGAAGCAGGTTGTTGCATTAATGAGGTCTTTTAAAACCTCCCGGGTTTCCTTTACCTTAGCATTGTGGACGGAAATGTTTAGTCTCCGTTGTTCATCCAAAGCCAAATCTATTCTTGGAGATCCAAAAGTTTTCAAAGCAATTTGGCTTTGAATATGAGTAGTGGATCTTTCATGTTTGCTGAGGCGTCTTGGTAGATTTTCAAGTGACAAAACCCTGTGTTAGTTAGTCCAGCCATTACCGCGTGTTGAGGACAAAAGAGCGGGAAAGCAGAAAAGGCGGGTTCTTGTAGCACAGCCACACCGCCAGTCTTGTCGGGTGCTCCACCACCACCGCTCCGTTTGAAAAGAGCGAGTTATCTTCTGTCCCGTTGTTTGGATCAAACCTTTTAGCTCCGGCATTGGTCTTCCATCATCTATCACTTCGCTTTTTGATTGAAAGTGCAGTTTTGAGAAACGTTTGAGCTTAGATAGAGAATCTACCATTGTTGCAGTCAGAATGTTTTTTCAAAATAAACGAACCGCTGTAGTGAACTCGACTCCGCGTTAAAGAAGAGCAACAGCAGAAGAAGAAAGCGTCCTGTAACCCCGTGGGCTCACGCATACGCCCCCTTCAGTGAGGCAGAGGTACTGGCTGCCTCATCTCGTGGTTTTTCAGTGTGGTTTTATGTAAGATCAGCAAGACTAAATATGTTATACACATACATGAAATACATTAACTATTTTAAGGAAAGTGAGGACATATAATAAAAGTGTCTAAAAACATTATATTGATGACAAACAGTGAGAAAGCAAAAGGCACGCGCTCAACCCAGTTTGTGAGGGATTGCGCAATCCGAGGTGAGGCTCCACTCCTCGCTGCCTCAATTCGCGTATTTCCCCTCTAATTGAACAGGATATATGCAAATTCAGCGATTTTGATAATAAAAATGATTTAAATTATTGGAATTGTACATAGATTACATTTATAGCACAGACCAGTAGATACATATTAATATTTATGTTATTTTATCATCATTTGTTTTTTCTTTTCGTGATGAAAGGTGACCTGCTTCCCCTGACCGCACGTCCCTGGAGACCTGGACTGTTTAACAGGTGGGTGTGTTAAAGGGGGTGGATCTCAGTGTTGGAAGGTGGTAGTGTTTTCTACACTCAGTAGATGAACAGTAGATAAAATGTACTTCAGTCAAACTTATCCAAGCTGTCAGAGCAGTTGTGAGACTTCCTGCTTAACTCACCAGCAGAACGAGGAGAGACAACACACTATAACCTGTTGGCTGCTGTTGGTTCTGTCTGGATACCACTGAAAGGAAAACACACAAAACATTCTCATGAAATGTTCATCTCAACACCAAAGTCAGACAGAAATGCTGGAAGTCATCATACAATGAATTCCAATGAATATTCACATCTGAAAGCAACACATAATGTTGGGTATTGGACCCCTGAAACTGGTTGGTTGGATGATTGACCACTAGAGGGCTCAGGTCAGAGAGCACAGAATCATCAGTTTGAGTTAAGTCCTTTACTTGCAGAGTGGTAATAGTTCCAGCAGTACAAACGGTACAGCATAACGGAGCATATCTCTATAGTTTCTGAAATAAACACAAAGAACACAAACGCATGACTGTCTGTGAGTTGTTACTGGTAGCCAGCATAACAAAGCATTTAAGCATCGCACAATGAAATCTGCATCCTCTCAGGAATCAGAAACAATTTATTGTCATTTCTTACATGTACTTGCATACACAAAGAAATGACAATTCATTTTCTCCCAGCCCACAGAAGTGCAACACAAGAAACGCACATCCAGAATTTCCCAAAAACAACACCACCAAAAACACACAAAACAGAGAACAAAGCAAAAAAACAACAAACAGTTAACAACACAGTCCACTCAGTGCAACGCAGTCCACAAGATTCCTCTGTCCACAGAACGAATTGTAGCCAGGATGACTGTGGTATGCATGGGCTAGCAGTTAGCTTAGCATGCCCCGCTTCCGCGTCCTGCTCGACCGTTCTCGTTGTTTCCTACCCGGCCCGGGCGCAGCTCCAGGCAGGGGCTGTGGTCCCTGGACCCATCGTACGAAGCAGACCAGGCTCCCTCAGCCGATCCAAAGCTAGCTCTCCCAGGCAGACACCTGCGACACACCTGGTGAACTCAGGTCCACATCAAGTCAAACAGACCTTCTTGTTGTGGTTTCACCGCCCCGAGCTGCCTCCCCGGCACGTTCCCGCCACTCCTCCAGCTCGGACACGCCGGGAACATCCGGGAGCTCGGTTCGCGCTCTGAGGGGACGAGCAATGCGCTGCACCAGGTGTTGGCCATCATCCATCAGGCGCACCTGCGGCAGTCAGGCAGCCTCTACCAGAAGCCTCCCGGACCGCCTTTCTGGACTTGGACGTACTGAGCCCTGCGGTGAAGCTCTGACAAGCCTGTTCCAGTGACTCCTGGGCACCCTCTTCTGTGTCTGTTCCCACGCTGCTGTTTTGTTTCTCAGTGTTTAACTCCCGTGTTCCTGTTTTTCCTCTCGCTGTTTTTGTTTCCCTCCGCAACTTCCACGCTCCCCGCGTCTCCCTCGCCCATCGTCCCCGGCGACCATCACGTCTCCCCGGACCCCCTCCGCGTCTCTCTCCCTGGACCCCTGCCTCCGCGCCTCTCCCCCTGGACCCCTCCCTCCGCGTCTCTCTCCCTGGACCCCTCCCTCCGCATCTCTCTCCCTGGACCCCTGCCTTCGGATTTGACTTCCTGGATCACGGACTCGGACTTCCTCGGACAACCCCTCGCTCAACGGATTTGGGCTTTGGTAGCCAGGCGCGCGCACATCGTCTCAACACCCCGCCAAACATCTCTCCATTATTACACGTAGGACAGATGTTGCAAGTTAGACACCAGCTTTCATTACACACACGTAGTATAGCACACATCTCACAAACAGACCCGCTATCCGCACCATGCAGCCCCTCCCCACCTCAGATCCACTCCCCTGTTATTATTTTGGGGCAGTTTGTTTGCTTTATCCTGCATTAAAATCGCCTTCGGGTTTCTCAGGACTCTGTGTCCGTCTGCCTTTGGGTTTCGTTGCGCTGGCCTCTGGTCTTCATTTGAGATCCATAAGACTTCTATCTTCATCCGTAGAGGAAACACAGAGAGAAGATGCTTCTTGTTCTCTTTGGTCTGTCCTGGATGTCTGTGGACATTTGACCACATCTTCCTAACTTCAGTATCAACGTCTAGAAACGTCAGAATGACATCAGACCAGTCTAACCAGTCTAACCAGTGGTCGGGTCTAGTCTGTGCCAGACAAACCACATATCAGGTAGTTTAGTTTATCTGCGGCCACTACACAGAAGATAAGGATCGCATCTTGGGCAGTGGACTGAAGAAAAGCCTCAAAACTCAGAAATGACACTGAGGTGGAGAAACTTTTATCAATTCAAAATTCAGCAGCTGAGGTAGAAAGTCAATGTTGTGAAAATCTGTCTGACATGACACAAAATCACAGCTCCAGAACATCACAAATAATAAAATATTACTGAGGGGAAACCAGAGAAATGGTAAATTCTCATGTTTCTGTATTGACACATCTGGTTTGGTAAATGGTTTCCTGTGGTTTCATCAATTCTTTGCGTGATTAATAATAATAATAATATAATTTGATTTATATAGTAGCTTTCTAAAACAATGTTACAAAGTGCTTCACAAAAACAAAAAAATGAACAGACAAGGCAGGAATAAGAGTAAGATCAAATAAGAGTGAAAATAAAAACGGTAAAAATAAAAAATATCAAACATTTGTAAAAAAGAAAAGTTTTAAGACGAGATTTAAAAGAAGCTAGAGACTTGGTTTATCTTAGCTCAGCAGGAAGAGAAGTCCATAGGGTGGGGCTCCAAATTGAAAAGCCCCCTCACCCTTTGTAGCCACAAGAGACCTGGAAATAACCAGCAGGCCTCCATCTGCAGACCTTAATGGTCGAGGGGGCACATACCAAGTCAATAAATCACAAATGTAAAAAGCAGCAATACCACATAAAGCCTTAAAAGTGAGCAGTAAAATTTTAAAATCAATTCGAAGTACAACAGGGGGGCAGTATAGGAAACATAGTCAATATGTGTATGAAGCCTCAGAAACGTTCAAAGTGCTGCTTTCTGGTTTAGAGGTCTAGAGTGTTCTTCACCAACAGGCCTCGTCTCTGGTCCGTCTTTTCTTGATGACAAAGCTCTTGAACGGGTTTCAGTCAAATCCCCCATTAAACAAGCGGCTTAGTCGTCTTTAACATGGTCCCAGACACGGCTGTGTTAACAGTTGTTCACTCTGACAATGTGTTGAACAGAAACATCAGATATTAAGAGTCGAGTCAAACAGCAGAGTGAGTGTGGAAAAGTCCAGTCAAACTTACATTATTCTTATTGTCCCCTAAATGAAGCAGGAAGGCGTCGCCAGCAGCAACAGAGACCCACTGAAACCACGTCACGCAAGAATGTTCCACTATGACGCTGTTGTGTTGCTGTGAAATACATCCACTTTTACTGCTCCTGCTGCTAAATATTTCTACTGCGAGGCCTGAAAGCGAAAGTAAATCTCACAAAGACGGAAAGAGAGAGAGAGAGGAGGGGAGAGAGAGAGAGAGGGGAGGGGAGAGAGAGAGGGGAGAGAGAGAGAGAGGGAAGAGATGTTTTATTTTAAAAAGGAACATTTATACAGAACACATTACAGTCAAACACAATCATCTCTTTATAATCCAGCTCATACAACAAAAACAGTTTCAGGAAAAAAGAAAAGACCATCGAGTAGTCTATAAACAATCTAAACAAGTATTTGTAAAAACAGACCTTCAAAATAAAATAGCCTGTATCATTGAGCACGCACACACTTGGTCGAGATTTCTATAACTGAACTTTATTTGCAGGTCTCTGCACATACATACAGGCAGTAGCTGTATAGCGCCCCCACAGGCCACTATCGGTACATCTCCCTTTTTCTAAAGATTAAGATAAAGTTGATCTTAAAGAATAACAGATGATTATCTTCAATCTGTAACAGTACAATTATTACACTTCTCTTTACCCCCCCCCTTTTTTTCCACAAAATTAAACACTGCTTTGGAACCATACAGCATAAATTTACAAATAACATGAGTCCAGAACCCAACATGACCCCAAGAACAGAACTCCCAGGCTGCAATAAAAACACAAAAATAAAAAAAATAAAAACCCACTCTGTGTGTGTTATTAGCACTCCTCTACAAGTCTCCTAGGTCTGACAATGGTTCTACTTGGCCTTTGAACCCGCTCCACCCCTGGGGATGGTGGCTGAACCTGCTCCCCCCCAGGTGAGGGTGACTCGACGACAGGAGGGCTGTCTGTGTCTGATTGAGTATGCCCCCCTTCTCTTTGCCCTCCTGGAGCCTCCCTGTCATGGCCATTCTCTACAGGCTGTCTTTCAGAGCGTGGAATCTTCAGCAGGTGTCTCCGGTTCCTGCGGATCGTGTTGCCACTCTTGGTAAGTACCTCATATGATCTTGGAGCAGTCTCTTTGAGGACTTGTGCGACTGGTCCCCATCTTCCATCGCATCTGACTCTCACTAGGTCCTCTCATTCCAGAGGTCCCAAGGGCCATGCTCTTTTGTCATAGGCCTGTTTGGACCTGTGCTCTCTCAGTGTGCACTGGTCAGCACGCTGGAGCAGGTGCTCCGCCGACGGCAGCTTTGTCTTGAGCTTCCTGTTCATCAGCAACTCTGCTGGCGAGCGGCCACATTCCAGTGGTGAAGCTCTGTAGTTGAGGACGGCCAAGTACGGGTCATCACCCGCTTCCGCTGCTTTCTTTAGCAGCCATTTGACGATTTGCACTCCCTTTTCCGCTAGACCATTTGACTGCGGATACAGTGGGCTTGACGTTACATGCTTGAATCCATACTGTTTAGCGAAGTCTGCGAACTCCTGACAACTAAACTGCGGCCCATTATCACTTATTAGGGTTTCTGGAATACCATGCCTTGTGAAAATGGACTTAGAATGAGTGATCACTTGCTTTGCTGTACTATCAGACAACAGCACATATTCCGGATAGTTTGAATGGTAGTCAACTATGATTAAATAGTCTCTCCCTTTCAGCTGAAATAGGTCTACACCTACTTTTCTCCATGGCTCGGTCGGTTTGCTATGAGGCAGAAGCGGCTCTCTAGGCTGCATATACCTATGCTGTTGGCATATCTCACATCGCTGTACTAGAGTCTCAATATCTCTGTTCATGTATGGCCAAAACAGTACATCACGAGCCCGCCTCTTGCTTTTCTCGATTCCCAAATGGCCCTCATGTGCTAACTTAGCCATCTCTGATCTCATGGAGCTGGGAACTACTATTTTTTTTACCTTTTAGGAGTACCCCATCGATCACTGACAGTTCATCTCTGGTGTGGCGATATGGACTTGGCAGTATCCTGGCCTCATCTCCTGGTGAGAGGATGGCTGCTATGACATCCTGCAACTCTCTGTTGCTTGCCGTTTCCTGCGCGAGCTGGGCCCATTTCTCGTTTGATGCAGGCAGCTGGCCTTTCACGCAGTCCACGTGGATTTGCACCTCCTGCTCCGGGCCGTGTCCCTCAAACTCGTTCTGCTGAGAGCGTCTGCCACTACTAAGTACTTTCCCGGAGTAAACTTGAATGTCATGTGGTACTTCTGTAGACGTAACATAAGAAGCTGGATGCGTGGCGGTGCATCCCCAAGTGGCTTTCTGGAAATGGCAATAAGCAACTTGTGATCAGTCTCTAGTATTATTTCCCTGCCATAGATATATTCATGGAACTTTTCACATCCGAAAACTGCGCCTAATGTCTCTTTCTCGATTTGTGCATAGTTGTGCTCTGCAGGTGACATTGTTCGGGATGCATAAGCAAGAGGAGACCATTGTGTGCTGTGTAGTTGGAGCAGCACCGCCCGAGACCCTCTGATGCATCAGTTGAGACTTTGACCCGTTTGTCAACATCATAGTATTTTAACAGCGGCTCTTTGATCAGGTTGGCCTTTAACACCTCCCACTCGTTTGCATGTTCGTGCTCCCACTGCCATTCATTTTGCTATTCCAGTAGACTACGGAGGGCCTTTGTGTTAGCAGACATATTTGGTATAAACTTCCCCATGTAGCTGACTAGCCCTAACACTCTTTGCAGGTCTGTTTTGTCTTTTGGCGCTGGCATCTCTACTATCGCCCTTATCTTTTCTGGATCAGGCTGTATCCCTTCTGTGGACACCTTTTCACCTAGGTAAGTAACCTCTGTCATCCCAAACTCACATTTCGACTTGTTAGTTTAAGCCCTGATCTACGTGCTTGTTCTAGCACCCCGCGTAATCTCTCGTCATGTTCGTCTTTTGTTTTGCCCCAGACCACTATGTCATCAATAAACACACCCACACCCTCCATACCATCAAACAGCTGCTGCACTGTTTTGTGGAACACCTCTGGAGCTGAGCATATCCCAAACGGTAAGCGAAGAAAGCAGTGCCTTCCAAAAGGCGTGTTAAAGGTACACAGTTTGGAGCTGTATTCGTCTAGAACGATCTGGTAGAACCCTCGCGCCGGCCATAGCACTAGTGATGTCTGAGTTAGTTGGTAGTTTGTAGTGTTCTCTTTTGATCCACTTGTTCAGGTCTTTTGGGTCTATACAGAGCCTTAAGTCACCATTCTTTTTCTCAACTATTACCAGAGAACTGACCCACTCAGTCGGTTCCTCTATTTTCCTCACTATGCCCTTCTCTATAAGGGATTGCAGTTCTGCTTTCAGCCTAGCTTTAAGGGTCACCGGCACCTTACTTGCCGCGTGGACGACCGGTTCTGCATTTGCTTTTAACTGGATTCTGTACTGCCCAGGTAGGCATCCTATACCCCTGAATACGTCCCTGTATTGCTCTCTTATCTCCTCTGTGTCAGCTACAGTCTCATGCTGTTTGTCAGCTGCACCACTAGATGTCACTATAGACCTGTCAACTACATGCACTCTTTTGCTAAGACCCAATCTCTCACAGGATTTCAGACCTAGTATGGGCTGTCTATCGCCCTCAACCAACACAAACACAGCATTAACAGAGCGCCCATCCCTTGACAGTGTGACTCTACATACCCCTTTTGTAGGAATCGGTTCATCGTTGTACGTTCTCAGATTTACCTTTTTCACATGCACTTTTGGCTTCTTGTACAGTTTATTAAAGTCTTTCATCGTCAGTATGTTCACCTGAGACCGTGTCAAATTTCAGAGGAATTGTCGTTCCGTTGATTTTCAGATTGGCTTCTGTGTCGGTCGTGTCGGTGTCGCTGCCTTGCACCACCTGTACCGTCTTCTTTGACAGGCAGCACCGGGAGTATTAATTCTTCTTTCCGCATTTGCGACAGTCCACACCGTAAGCGGGGCAGTTATTCGGAGCGTGTTTGCCCCCGCAACTGACTTTCCGTTGCTGTTCCTTTTGCTAGCGGCCCTCTCATGTACCGCTGCTGCTGCTGCAGCTTCGGGCTCGAATGATTTGAGCTGCATCTTGGTGCTCTCTGACGCCTGGCAGATCTGTACTGCCTTCTCCAGGCTCAGATCGGACTCTTTGAGTAGTTGCATTCTCACTTTCTTGTCGAAAACGCCGATAACTATCTGATCCCTTATTAGCGAGTCACACAATGTGCCAAAGTTGCACGACTGGCTTTTCAAACGCAAGTCCGTGACCAACTGTTCAATGGGTTCTGACTCAGCTTGTACTCTGTTGCGAAAAACATACGTTCATATGTCTCGTCCTTTTTTTTTTGCGTGCAATATTCTTCAAACTTTGCTAGCACTGCATCGTACTTTTGGTCGTCGCCCTCCTCAGGAAACTGAAACGTGTTGAAAACGTCCCTCGCGGCTCTGCCTGCCACTGTGAGAAGCAATGCTACCTCCGACGTTCGTGTCTCGCATCTTCCAGACCGATTGCACACACGTACAACTCAAAACTTTGCTTAAAAGCTTTCCAATTCTCGTGGACATTTCCACTTAACTTCAACTCCTCTGGCGATCGAATGTTGTTCATCTTTGTAGGCTAGTTTGACCTCACTCTGGTACCATGTATCATTGAGCACGCACACACTTGGTCGCCATTTCTATAACTGAACTTTATTTGCAGGTCTCTGCACATACATACAGGCAGTAGCTGTATAGCGCCCCTACAGGCCACTATCGGTACATATCCCAACATAACAAACACACATTCTCCTCAGGGGTTCGTAGCAACACAACATCCTGTCGGTAGACCAGCGAAACTCAACCCGCGGCTCCTTAACGACTAGTTGCGGCTCTTTTAAATCCTACTTAAAAAAAATAAAACTAAAAAAAACGGTCACAAGTCACATCAATCTATTACGCTCCGCCCCTCAACCGCCCGAACAACCAATCACAATTTCTCTCAGGTCTCGCACTCCGCAGGCGCGCGAGACAAGCGCAAACGCAGTCCCGGCGGGAAACCCGGCGCAGCAGGAAGGTAACATGGAGAAAGAACACAAGGAGCGCGCACATGAGGAGCAGTGTCCGCCATTTAAAGAGGACTGCGGACTCGGCTTCTTCTTCGTGTCCAGCGGTTCGGGGAAATTAATCTGTCTGCTTTGTGATAACGTCACTTCGCAACTGAAAAGGTCCAATTTGCAGCGCCGTCACGAAACAAAACACCCAAGGTTCAGCACCGATTTCCGAAAGGTTGCGCTCTAAGGGCTGAAAACCTGGCGGGGCTCAAACAGAAGCAACTGCTCAGGAAAACTTCTTCCACACTTTACTGGTGAAACAGCGCCAGAGGCGTCCCACAAAATCACACAGGAGCTGGTGAAGAAGATGAAGCCGTAGACTGATGGAGAACTGGTGAAGGACTGCATACTGCTCGCCTGTTCAACGCTGCTTCCCGAGACAAAGACCTGGAGCGAGAGGTAGAAAACCTCAGCTATGGGATTCTACTGTGGCCAGGAGGCCATCAGACATTTCACAGAACACTGAACATATTCTGAAGGACAAACCGCCACGCTCGGTTCGTCCGCGTTGCAGTGGACGAAAGCCTGGATATCAACCAAACGACACAACACTCATCTTTGTCCGAGGACTCAACAGGCATAATTAACTGCCATAAATATTATATATGTCATTTTCTTTTGATTTTGTGTATGTATGTATGCCTTGATTTATTTTTATCGTAATGTTATCGTTATGATATGAATGTTAATGGCTTTGTAACGCAGCGCAGGAACTACAAATGCAATGTTGCACACGGGCACTTTAGGGTGTTGCAATGCTTTGTGCCAAAACAACGTGAAGCGGGACGGTTGAAAAGTTGCCGAAAGATTTTATTCTTAAGGTGTCTGTTTCATTTCCCATTTGGAAACCTTACGCTGAAGTGGACTCATCCCCTCATGGTTCTGTGCAGACAGCGAGGTGTGTTCTTTATGTTTATGTCTCGTCAGGTATTTGATTTATAAAGTTTTTACAGATAAGATCTCTGCTATTAGGGCCTCACCATCCTCTTTGGCCTCAGATCCTGCTATTTATTCTATTAGTCCATGGGCCAGAGCCCAAAATTTCCTATTTCGGTACACTCAAGGTGGCAAAACTTACTTATAATTTTTGAAAGGATCCATGTCTGTAGATGATATTTTGGTATGATAACCATTCCTGAGTGGCAGCTGTATCACAGTTATCAACTCATGAAGTTAACCACCCCCTAAAGTAAATTGCATTTTAGACGCTGGTGCATATCCTGGTTTAGCCTCATGGTCAGGACATTTTTCAATGTTCTATATAATATTGTCTTTGGTATCATTTTAAAGGGGACCTTCTTAGCTTTCATTCAAGCCCTGTTGTGGATATTTCTCACAAATATAGAGGTCACTTGAGCTCTTCAACCCGTCAATAACACACATCTTTCTGCAATGTTCGCCTAAACTATATACTTTCTTTTAGCCCTGTGGCATCTAGGAATATCAGGGACACAAAACACAAAAACTGGAATACTCACAGGACTGTAAAGATTCAGGAAATGTATAATATACCCATACTATTTCATTGTGTGAGGTGATTGTGAACCTTAAATTAGAAGGGCATTATTACTAAGAAACTAAATAGACCAAAGCCAGTTAGTCCATGGGTCAGACCAGATATCGATATCACCCAAGGTGACACAACTTCACTGGTGCCATTTTATTTGGTACACTAACAGAAGTAAAATAATACATGATAACCTTTCCAAATGAGCAGCTATTTCATTTTTCTTTCAGGAAACCTGTTTCTGTGCCTCTCACGATTGTGTATTTGCCCAGATTTTTACAAATATAGCATTTCAACACCTCTGGTACTGATTAGCCTAGCTTAAACTCTGGGACAGTTCTTAGTTGGCCAACAACCAAGGATAACCAGTACTGTGTACTTCCATTCATTGTGCTAAGCTAGGCTAACGTGCAGCCAGATAGCTTTCTACTAAACACATATAGAGGAAACTGGTATCTATCTTCTTGTCTCACTCTGGAGAAGATTGTAAGCTAATTTCCCATAATGTTAGCATGTTCTTTTAATGTATATGTTAATATGATTAGTTAAAGTGGCTACGAGGAACTTTCATCTTGTGTTGATTTTAGCGGCCTCATGTGGACAAAATACAGCTGTTGCATAGCAACTAGGTAATGCATCTATTTGTGGCTATGTAAGATAAATAATGGTAATATGATGCTGGTGAAGCAAAGTAAACTTTGTTTTAGTAGTGTTCATACACCTAAGTTACATGTATTTGTTTGTATGTGGCGGGTGAAAACTGACTGAATATGGCCACTGGTGAACAAGCAAGTTTTTACCCAATACCAAAGCGCCCACGGGTGGAGTGCATTATCCACTGTTCTGATGATACAGATAAGCTGGTTTCACTACAAAGTGTCGACTCATGGAGAACTCTGCTCAGGGCAGCTCAGATACGAAATCATGCACCAGTTTTGAAACTGGCAAAAGACATTCCTGAGGGACAGATTCCAGCAATCTACTACCACAGAAAGTGTCGCAGTATCTTCACTATGAAGCAAATTCTTGATGGCCTCCTTGCAAAAGAAAAGAAAAGTTGTGTCTCTGCTGAAGAGAAACAATCTAAGAGAGTAGCTCGACATGCTCCAAGTACATCTAGGACTTATGATGCAGAGTACATATTTTGTCAGAAAAACAGCAAATATTCCAAGAGACAGAATATGAGAGAAGTACTGGTGCAGTGTCGAGAACTGCGAGCTGATGCAAAGATCAGGAGTGCAGCCACAAAGAAAAGGGACAGCAGAATCCTTGCCATTGTGAGTAGAGACCTTGTAGCAGCTGAAGGGCACTACCACAGGTCATGCTATAGACTTTACACCAAAGAAGAGGTTTCCAAAGGAGAGGTTGCCAGCAATGAAGATGATGATGCTGCAGCCCAGTATGAAGCTGCTGTGAATAAGGCATACAATGAGCTGTTCCTCTTCATCAGGATGGAGCTTTTTGGCAATCCTCAAGTGATGACAATGACTGATCTCTCTTCTAGACTGGTAGCTTCAATGAACTCCCAAGGCATTGCCCAAGTCAAGGAATCAACCAAGAAGCACATAAGGCGAAACCTGGAGAGTGAGTTTGCTGGAGCCTTGCAGATATTCCCTGATGAGAAAGGAAAATTCCTCCTCTATCCCGATAACTTGTCCATGAGGGAACTTGCCAAAGAAAATCAGTCTCTCAAAAGGGAGCTGCAGACCCTGAAAAGTGTCAGTGCACAAGATGTTATAGCCAAAGCAGCCATCAAATTGAGAGCAGACATTAAAAGTCAAGATGTTCCTCAAACCTGGCCGCCTGAAGTCAAACCAGAAGCAGAATGTCCTACCATTCCAGAGTCGCTCATTATCTTCCTGTACTCTCTACTCACAGGCTCAAATGATCCTGATCATGCACCCCAGAGAGTGCAGTGCCTTCTGCAGTCATTTGGCCATGACATAGTATATGCAGTGACATGTGGAAATACCAAGCCTTCCAAGCACATTGTTCTGCCATTCAGTGTCAAATCGTTGACAGGAAATGTAGAGTTGATAAACATCCTCAACCGACTTGGTCACAGTGTGTGCTATTCACAGATGGAAGAGATCAACACTGCCCTGTGTCTCCAGAAACTCTCATCATCAGGGAGTGGCATTGCCCTTCCAGCTAACATCCATCCTGGCATATTCACAACTTTAGCCTGGGACAATATCGACCGTCTTGAAGAAACTGTCAGTGGTGAGGGAACATCTCACAGAGTCAATGGGATTGCTGTGCAAGCAAAGCCAGTCAACCCACTTCCTGTCCAACCCATGCCCACTGTTCCCAAAACAAAGAAGAGAAGCATTGATGGACCCCCACCAATGTTACCAACTTACAATGCTGGACAACGGGTAGGGCCACCACAAAGCAAAAAGTCAGATGCCGATACTGCAGCCAATACTAAGCTTGCCAGAGAGAAAAACCTTCTTTGGGTCCTAGCACGCATGTCACAACAAGAAGAACAGTCAGTCAGCAGCTGGACAGGCTTCAACATCCTGACTCGAGGAGAGATGACGGTCATCCCCGACAATATAGGCTATCTGCCTACCATCAATGCTCCAGCGACACAAATGTCTACTGTCAACGAGGTGCTTAACCAGTCACTGAGCATCATGCAGTGCTTAGGCCTGAGGAAGATTGTCTGTGTCTTTGACCAAGCCCTGTATGCGAAGGCTGTCAAGATCACATGGAAACACCATGACAAGTTCCATGACATCATCGTTAGGCTTGGGGTATTCCACACCATCTGCACACTGCTGGCAATAATAGGAAAGCGTTTCCAAGATGCTGGACTCAAAGACCTCTGCATTGAGTCTGGCATGATTGCAGAAGGCTCAATTGCTGGTGTTATGGATGGCCGCAAGTACAACAGGGCAGTGCGACTACACAAGCTCCTGTATGAGGCTCTCATGCGACTGACCTTGAATGGTGTCCTGTCCTGGTTGGAAGAAACTCACAGGAATGACATGGTTCACCTGAATGAGACACTGAAGACCATTGACAGCCTTGGGAAAGAAGTCTCACAACATGCTTTGAAGGAGGTCCTCGAGAACAGCTCTTGTACACGCATCATGGATCTATTTGAAGTCTACCGTGAGTTCCTTAGAGGTGGAAACGGCAGCCTCTCGAACTTCTGGATGTCCTATTTGGACATGGTTGAAATCTTGTTGGGGCTCATCCAAGCATCCAGAGAGGGAGACTGGATGCTACACTTGGCTAGCATTCGAGCAATGATCCCATGGTGCTTTGCTTATGACAGGATGAATTATGCACGCTACCTCCCCTACTACTACGCCCAGATGTCTGAGCTGCCCATCACACACCCAGATGTGTACACAGAATTCATGGAAGGAGGCTTCTCAGTCCAACTGGGCTCCACCAATCCCTTTGGCCGAATCCCTGTTGACCAAGCTATAGAAGAAACGGTGAACAAAGACACCCAAACAGCTGGAGGGACAAAGGGATTCAGCTTGAAGCCAGGAGCTGTGACCAAATATTATCTCACAGCTGAGTATAGAAGCATGTACCTCAGACAGCTGAGAGACCTGACAGGTCAAGGCAGGTGCAAATGGTCTCATCCAGATCTACAGAGTCCAAGGATCAAGAGAGATGAAGCAGATGTCCAGTCTCTCATGGACCTTATGGAGAATAACTGGCTCAATCCTATGTCCCCTGATGATATTGATTTGGTTAGCCTCTCCACTGGCAACATGGCTCCACCTGATGTGACCATAGATCTCTTGAGAGCTCTCGAGAAAGGAGAAGAGGCCTACCAAGCATTCCAGCAAACAAGGTTAGATGCAGACCCACCACCTGTGAAATTCCACGACAAGATGACCAAGAAAAGTCTGAAAACATTCTCCAATGTCAGCACAAAACAAGCTCATGGAAAGAAAGCACAGGATGTGGTTCTGAAGGCAGATAGAAACCTTTTCAGTCACATGATCCTGGTGGCTGAAAGCAGGAAGGTGAATCTGAAGGATGTCCTTGCCTACCCATTGGGCCCACTACCATGGGCACTGGCAAATGCTGATGGGTCCTTACGAAAAACAAGCAAGGCTGCACTTGCCAGAGAGCTTGAAAAGAATGTATCTCCTGCAGAAGACATCCCAATCCCATCTACTTCCATCATTGATGGGATGAGCCTGGTCCAAAAAATGAATGGCAACAACAAAACCTTTGCACAGGTGCCAGAGTCAGCCTTGACCCAGGTCCTCCATGAGGGAGCACAGAGTGGGAGGATTGATGTTGTTTTTGATGTCTATCACCAGACTTCGATCAAAGATGCTGAACGACTGAACCGGGGTGGAGACATCACTCTCCAGTACAAGAATCTTGCAGTGGGACACCACGTCCAGCAGTGGAGAAAATTTCTGTGCAGTTCCTCCAACAAGACCAGTCTCATCAAGTTTCTGGTGGAAGAGTGGAAACTCCCACGATACAGAGCTATGCTGCATGGCAAGGTGTTGTACATGACCTGTGAGGAAACCTGCTACAAGTTGACAGAAGATGGGTGTGAGGAAGCAGCAGAACTGCACTCCACACATGAAGAAGCTGACACCCGTCTGCTCCTGCATGCATTGCATGCAGCAAATGCGGGCTCAAAGTCAGTTATCATCACAGCTGAGGACACTGATGTCATGGTGCTTTGTCTTGGCTTCCAGAAGGACATCACCTGTCCCATCTACCAGAAGTGTGGGACTCAGAACCGCACACGGTTTGTCGACATCACCAAACTGGCAAGTTCACTTGGAGACAGCATCTGTGACAGCCTAATTGGCTTACATGCCTTCACAGGCTGCGACACTGTCAGTGCATTCGCTGGTCGAGGGAAGCTGAATGCCCTGAAGATAGTGAGAAAGCACACTTCCTGCCAAGAGACTTTTAGTCAACTGGGACAGACATGGAATGTGAGTGATGAGCTGTTCCAGAAAATTGAGCAGTTCACCTGTCAGATGTATGTTGCTAATAGCAGCACTGCTGAGGTGAACAAACTGCGTTACCAGCTCTTCTGCACCAAAAGGGGAGAGGTTGAGTCCAGCCAGCTGCCACCATGTAGAGACTGTCTCTTTATGCATGTTCAACGAGCCAACTATCAGGCAGCAATATGGAAGTGCTGTCTGCAGGCTAACCCTGTGGTGCCAAGCCCTACTGAGTATGGATGGACAGACGATGAAGGCAAGCTGGCCATTTACTGGATGCGCTCCCCACCTGCACCAGATGTGGTCTTGGAAATGCTAACATGCAAGTGTGTGCATTCATGCAAAATGCCAAGCTGCATGTGCCTGTCAAATGGACTTTCATGCACAGACATGTGCAGGTTACAGACCTGCAGTAACCAAAAACAGCAGGATGGTCCAGAACTGGACTTTGAACTTGGGGAGTCAGATGATGAGAGAAACGAGCAGTTTGATGAATGACAGTGTGATGATTCTGATGGTATTACTGTGGTAGTAGTCTATTGATGCACAGGATGTTGATTCTGGACTTGGTTACCCAGAGCTTGATAACAATAATGTAACCATATTCACATATACCCATTACCCTACCCATTACCATTACATATACCCACTAATGATATGGGATTACATGTATCATTGACTAAGTATATGTAAATGTCAATGTTGTTTAAAATATTAAAATAGTCCATTACCTCACTATGGTATTCCTTTTTATCATGTATTTTGATTGTGTATTTAAACAAATGTATAGAGACCAGTTTGTGACCTAACTGGCTTTGGTCTAGTTCTCATTTAAGGCTCACAATCACCTCACACAATGAAATAGTATGGGTATATTATACATTTCCTGAATCTTTACAGTCCTGTGAGTATTCCAGTTTTTGTGTTTTGTGTCCCTGATATTCCTAGATGCCACAGGGCTAAAAGAAAGTATATAGTTTAGGCGAAAATTGCAGAAAGATGTGTGTTATTGACGGGTTGAAGAGCTCAAGTGACCTCTATATTTGTGAGAAATATCCACAACAGGGCTTGAATGAAAGCTAAGAAGGTCCCCTTTAAAATGATACCAAAGACAATATTATAGAACATTGAAAAATGTCCTGACCATGAGGCTAAACCAGGATATGCACCAGCGTCTAAAATGCAATTTAGTTTAGCGGGTGGTTAACTTCATGAGCTGATAACTGTGATACAGCTGCCACTCAGGAATGGTTATCATACCAAAATATCATCTACAGACATGGATCCTTTCAAAAATTATAAGTAAGTTTTGCCACCTTGAGTGTACCGAAATATCGTCTGGCCCATGGACTATATGTGCCCAACTGTCTTAGAGCAGTTTGAGCCCGTGTCCCCCTCCTTTATATCTGAGGTACTGTTAGGGTTTGTGGAAGACCCCAAGCGCAAGACACCAGACAGAGATGGGGTTAGCCGAAACTGGCGTACTTTATTCCTTGCGCGTACAACAGTCAAACACAGGGAGGCAATGAGCGACAAGAAAACGGGAAGTCCAAGGGAAAAAAACTCGCGGGTAATCCAAACGGGAACACGGCAGGATACTTCCACGGGGAAACTTTGCAAGGGAAACCATAAACCAAGGGCTGGGGTGAGGTCGGAGAGAAAAGCACTGTAAGGGAAGAGCAGCCACTACTGCGAGGAGATTACGGCACGAACTGACAACGGGCGCCGGGAGACCACCAAACTTAAGCCCCGCCCTGACGGCTAAGCCCGGCCCTGACGAGCTGATTGGCTGCCGGCGCAGGGTGGGCGGGCCGTGGCGCGGGGTGGGCGAGCCGCAACACTGTTCCTTTTCTTGAGGTTTATTTTTAGGGTCGTCTTTTGTTTTCATTCATTTCAAATTTAATTTTCATTGATTTCAATTTTTTATTCCTTTCGTTTTTTCGCAGGGCATTGTTAGTGCTTCTCCAAACAGCGAGTGATGATTGACAAGCAGACGTGACGTGACAGTCACTTTCCAACAACCAGCAACGAAGTAAAATTAAACTTCTCCTACCTTACCATGTAGAGAAGAAAAGTGAAACGAGTGGAAAACCAGTGAATTAAGCCAAAAAACACCCTCAAGCTCATTCAACACCCTCACTCACGCTGATGCACCCAACTTCCCAGCATGCAGTGCAGAGAGAGAGAGCAAGAGAGAGAGAGAGCAAGAGAGAGAGAGACTTTGACTTTTAAAATAACTTATTTACATCACAGTAAAAAAATAGTAAGCTAGAAAAACAAAATCTCATGCATCATTACTCAATCAAAATACACACACACACACACACACACAAACACACATGACCATAATGAATAAAAAATTGAGAACAAGTGACCCATCTTCACCTAGTGAACATAAAACATGTCTTAACCCCCACAAAGCCCTGAAAGAGTCCAGATTACTGGTCAGGGTGTAGAAAGTGTGCTCTATCCTCAAATGAGCCGCCACAAATCTTTCATACTCTGCACCACATCAGTCCAGCCCAGATCTCGCATCTGATTCTCCCTGGTCTTCCAGATCGCTAGTTTAGCAGTTCTGAACAGAAAATTGACTAGGACCAGAAGCAGTCTTTTTCTTGCCATGTAATTGGGCCCAAAAACAAATATGGGGATGGAGAAATCCCCACCCAACGCTTCAACCCATTCCCACAGTACCCTAAATAAGCCCACTAATATAGGACAAGAGACCACTAAATGCTCTAACGTTTCCCTCTGAGTGCAGAAAGGGCAGTCCTCCCCAGTGCTTGGATCTAGGTGAGCCCTATCTGTTAGTAGCTATTGCTCCATGTATAATTCTCCACTGGAGGTCAGCCATCTGTTTCTCAACAGGAGGCTTATACAGGACCCTCCACCTGCCTTTAGGGGTACAGTCTGAAGCAAAAACCTCAGTCCACCTCGACTCCCTGACTTCAGCCAGAGAGCGAAGGTTGAGTACATTCACACAGCTTTAGTAAAGCTGCTTCTTCCCACAAGAGCTGAAACTATCCAGCACTGGTGTATTCAGGGAAAGAAGCAGTCCGCTCCCCCCTCGCCATGCCCCAAATGCAGGACTGACGATTAGGAAGGGAAAAACGTACTCATCGTCCTCATCCCATTGGTCAGCTAGAGCACGATTTTCGGTAAACGCCCTCAGTGGCCCAGGCAGAGATTCCCAGACATCCTCCACAACCCTCTTCAGCACTCCGGAGGACCTGATGTTGATGATGCCAACAAGTGCTTCCAAGGATGTTCTTGTAAGATGGCCCAGTTTGGTAATGCCAGCCTCAACAAACTTAGTCCATACCGTCGCAGAGGAGAAGGTGGTATTCAGTGTCATTCATAACATCACTATGAGTTTCCTGGACAAACATGACGTCAATGAGCTTTAGCTTTACAAGTTCAAAAAGACATGCTCTCTTTCTCACGTCTCTTGCTCCATTTAGATTGAGTGTAGACACTTTGAAGTTGGCCATCGACACTGATGTGAGGAAAAAAAACATGATAAAATAACAGTAACCAGAACGGGAAATGATTTGTCTTATACTGCTTCTGGGAGCTGGCATCATTGAGCCGGTGGACGCTTCACCCTGGGTCTCAAACCTCGTGGTGGCTAAGAAGAAGTTCGGGGCCCTACGTGTCTGTGTCAATCTATGTGCAGTGAATAAGGTGGTGATCCCTGACAAGTATCCACTACCCACCTCAGAAGAGCTCACAGCTCAGTTCTATGGATCTACTGTGTTCTCCAAGCTCGACCTCAGACAGGGATACTTGCAGGTGCCTCTCCACTCCGGCAGCAGAAACCTCACAGCCTTCATGACACATGCATGAGTGTTTTGCTACACCTGGATGCCTTTTGGCCTTAGCTCCGCCCCTAGCTGCTTCCAGAAAGTCATGGTCTCTACGCTGGCTGGCATACCGGGCATGGCCTTATACAGTGCATCCGGAAAGTATTCACACCCCTTCACTTTCCCCACATTTTGTTCTGTTACAACCTTATTCCAAAATGGATTAAATCCTGTTCTTTTCTCATCAATCTACATACAATACCCCATAATGACAAAGCGAAAAAGGTTTTGTAGAAATTTTTGCAAATTTAAAAAAAAAAAAATTGAAATATTGCATGTACATAAGTATTCACACCCTTTATTCAGTACTTGGTTGAGGCACCCTTGGCAGCAATTACAGCCTCAAGTCTTCTTGGGTATGAAGCTACAAGCTTGGCACACCTATATTTGGGGTATTTCTCCCATTCTTCTCTGCAGATCCTCTCGAGATCTGTAAGGTTAGATGGGGAGCGTCGCTGCACAGCTATTTTCAGGTCTTTCCAGAGATGTTCAATGGGGTTCAAGTCTGGGCTCTGGCTGGGCCACTCAAGGACATTCACAGACTTGTCCCGAAGCCACTCCTTCGTTGTCTTGGCTGTGTGCTTAGGGTCGTTGTCGTGTTGAAAGGTAAACCTGCACCCCAGTCTGAGGTCCTGAGCGCTCTGGAGCAGGTTTTCATCAAGGATCTCTCTATACTTTGCTGCATTCATCTTTCCCTCGATCCTGACTAGTCTCCCAGTTCCTGCCGCTGAAAAACATCCCCACAGCATGATGCTGCCACCACCACGCTTCACTGTAGGGATGGTATTAGCAAGGTGATGAGAGGTGCCTGGTTTCCTCCAGACATAACGTTTGGCATTCAGGCCAAAGAGTTCAATCTTGGTTTCATCAGACCAGAGAATCTTGTTTCTCATGGTCTGAGAGTCCTTTAGGTGCTTTCTGGCAAACTCCAAGCAGGCTGTCATGTGCCTTTTACTGAGCAGAGGCTTCCGTCTGGCCACTCTACCATAAAGGCCTGATTGGTGGAGTGCTGCAGAGATGGTTGTCCTTCTGGAAGGTTCTCCCATCTCCACAGAGGAATGCTGGAGCTCTGTCAGAGGGACCATCGGGTTCTTGGTCACTTCCCTGACCAAGGCCCTTCTCCCCCGATTGCTCAGTTTGGCTGGGCGGCCAGCTCTAGGAAGAGCCCTGGTGGATCCAAACTTCTTCCATTTACAAATGATGGAGACCACTGTGCTCTTCAGGACCTTCAAAGCTGTAGAATTTTTTTTGTACCCTTCCCCAGATCTGTGCCTCGATACAATCCTGTCTCGGAGGTCCACAGACAATTCCTTTGACTTCATGGCTTGGTTTCTGCTCTGACATGCACTGTCAACAGTGGGACCTTATATAGACAGGTGTGTACCTTTCCGAATCAAGTCCAATCAATTGAATTTACTACAGGTGGACTCCAATCAAGATGTAGAAACATCTCAAGGATGGTCAGTGGGAACAGGATGAACCTGAGCTCAATTTTGAGTGTCATAGCAAAGGGTGTGAATACTTATGTACATGCAATATTTCAGTTTTTTATTTTTAATAAATTTGCAAAAATTTCTACAAAACATTTTTCACTTTGTCATTATGGGGTATTGTGTGTAGACTGATGAGAAAAAAAGGAATTTAATCCATTTTGGAATAAGGCTGTAACATAACAAAATGTGGGGAAAGTGAAGGGGTGTGAATACTTTCCGGATGCACTGTATCTGGACGATATAGCCGTACACCGGACCACCACTGAAATCCATGACGAGCGACTCAACAGGGTCTTTGCAGCCCTACCCAAGCACAACCTAACTCTCAATGCTGAAAAATGTGTCCTCTCTGTGCCAGCCATTGAGTTTGTGGGGTTCCAGCTGTCAGCAAGTGGCATAACCCCACCCCAGTCCAATGGTGATGTCATTCAGGCCATCCCGAGCCCAGCTCAGCTGCCCAGGTCACCTCCTTCCTGGGTATTACAGGATACTACCTGAAGTTCCTCCCTCAGTACTCTGCCACCACAGCCCTGCCTGCACCAGCTGCTGCGTAAGGACAAGCCTTGGGTGTGGTTTCGGGCATGCAGTGACACTGTGCATGATCTCAAAACGCAACTGACTTCACCAGCAGTGCTGGCTGACTTTGACATCTCCAGCCTCACCCTCATGACCTGTGATGTGTTGGCCACAGCGATAGAGGCTGTGCTGCTGCAGAACCAGAACGGCGTGGAGAAGCCCGTCACCTTTGCCTCCCGTGCCCTTAACCAGACCGAGCAGCGGTACTCTGTGGTTGAGCGTGAGGCATTAGCCTGCATCGTGGCCTGTGAAAGGTGGCACCTGTATCTCTTTGGCCCCTCCTTTACCCTCAGGACGGATCATCAGGCACTGACAGCGCTGCTGTCCACATCTGGAACAGGCCACAGACCCCTGAGGTTACACTGGTGGTCTGATCACCTCCGTCAGTACAACTTTAGCCTGCAGTTCACCCCAGACAGAAACAATGTTGTGGCTGACCTGCTCTCTCGCTCCGTCTCCACTCCAGCCCTACACACAGACACTGACTGTGTGGAACAGGACATTATTCAAATGCTACACACACCCCTCCAGGCCACTGTCTCTCTGCAGGAGCTGAAGGAAGCCTCCGAACAGGACCCTGTCCTCTCTCAGCTCTGCGCCTACATCCAGAATGGCTAGCCTCACAAGGTCCCAGAGAAGCTGACTGCGTTCTCCCGAGTCAAATAGGAGCTCTCCTGCTGGAACGACACCTGCGTGGCATGTGGGCTTTGCATAGTGGTCCCAGGTGCTCTGCGTGTGCATGTGTGACCATGGCGCATGAGGGCCACCCGGGCATTGTGAAGCTAAAACAGCGCTGGCAGGACCTGGTGTGGTGGCTGGGGATAGACGGAGACATTGAGGCCCTGGTCAAGGACTGCTCTGCCTGCCTCATGAGTGGCAAGACTGGCTACCAGGCTCCCCCACCCCTGCAACCTCTTGCCTGGCCCTCTCAGCCCTGGGAACACCTGCATCTGGACATCTGCGGAGAAATCCATGGGGTTCCCCGCCACCAGTGCTTCTTGGTGGTTGCCTATGACCTACACTCAAAATGGCCTGAGCCCACCACTACTGGCTTTGTGACCTCACAGGTCATCATTGACTTCCTGGACTCTTCTCTTCTATCGCTGGGGCCTCCCAAAGACCATCACCACCGACAACGGTCCTCAACTGGTCTCTACAGAGTTCACTGCTTACCTTGAAAGCAAGGGTATCTGTCATGTACGCATTGCGTATTATCACCCCCAGGCCAACGGCAGCATTAAACGCTTTCACCAGTCACTGAAAAACTGCCTCAGAGCACACCTGGCCCAAGGGTGCTCCTTCACGCATGCCATCCGTCACACTCTGAACTACAGGGCCACACAGCACTCGACTGCGAGCGTCTCCCCAGCCTCTCTCATGCTGGGTCGGGAGCTAAACATGCCCCTCGACAGGCTCCGCCCATCTACACCCCAGGCACCTCCCTCTGGGTTCAGAGCCTCAGTCACCCGTCAGCAGGGGCGGATGAAGCAACGATTTCACCAGTCAAAACGAGCCAGGGTGCCAGACATCAACGCCTCAGACTAGGTCAGGGTCCGTAGGCCCCACAGGGACAATAAAATGGCCTCATACTGGTCCTCTCCTCTCCAAGTCACCCGTCAGCTGGGCCCAGTCACCTAGCTCCTCAACGACGGCACTCGGTGGCACTCCAGCTGCCTTCAGAAGGTGCCAGCTCTGCCACACACAGCTGGTGACATACCCCAAACTATAGCCTCATAATGGCAGGACACCCCTACACAGGCCCCAGACATTCCTGGGCCTCAGCTGCCCCTGCCTTCTGTCTCCTCACCTCGGCCTGCTCAGCCTCAGCCTCATGCCTCCCTATGACCTGTTCGCACACGTTCACACCCTGGCCACCTAGAGGACTTTGTGTCAACTTTTCATGTTTGAAACCCTGCTGGGGGGGAATGTTATGTCTGCACACTGGGTCACCAGTGCTGCATTCAGGTTAGCACTGTTCTACTGTGCTGCAATCGTTATATGATGCCTTTATGGCTGTTCTTGAATTGATTGGTTGAGTCTGCTGTAAGGGTTTTTGAAACGCAGAGTAAACGAACGTTGTGTTGATGCTGATACTGTGTCATGGTGTGATCCTTCAAACATGATAATATTAGTAAAGGCCATGTCACTATATGAGCTACAGTGACATGGCCTTTACCAGTATACTTCACAAGAAACACCACCCAGGAAAAATTACAGCTGCTGCACAGCAGGGAGCCAGGGCTGGGCATTTTGAAGAGGAAGGAGGAGGACAGGGAGGAAGATGTAATAAGAGGAGAAAGACAAATGAGAAATACAAGAGGGTCCATCAGCAACAAAGACATGCTTGTAATTCATTTTTACAAAGCTTGATTGCTCCTTAAGTGAGAAACTGATGTTTAAAGATGCTCTAGTTCCACTGACTGCAACAGTTTACATGAGGACAGAATTCAAAATACTGTCCAAAATTTCACTTTTGAGATACACTTCTGAAATTTACCACACTGCATCTACCATGACATCACAATTTTGACATTTATTTTCATGAACATTACAGATTTATTTAGCCAGGATTTGCAGTAGCTGTTTACAGGAAAATATTTCGATACACTGTGGGCTCAATTTTTGATAATTCCAAAATCTGGCTGGAAGGTTTGTAGAGGACAGTGTGAAGATGCAGTGTAGCAAGTTTGGTGTCAGTTGAGCAGGAAATGTGGGGGGAGACAGGGCTGGAAATTAACTTTTCTCCCCCAGCGTCCCGCAACTGTCCTGAATTCTAATTCTAAGCAGTGGTTCGGCCCTGGAGTCGCCTTGTCACGGAAGTGGCGAGGCGTCTCCTTCCAGACTGCAGGCTGGAGAGATGCAGTTGGTGAACGCATGCAGTACGAGGGTGGGTGTTTGAACTAGAATAGGGATCGATTGGCTACTAGATTGGGAGAAAAAAAACAACAAAAAAAACAGTGCAATTATTATTTAGACAATTTCAAACATCGCACATTAGATGACATGTAAGAGAACACATATTGACAATTACCAATACGATGCAGCTAAATTAGCAGCTTTCTGGCACAGGTATTATGACACATTATGAACACTGTGAAAGTGTTATTAACGCTTTTACAGTGTTCAGTTTTCGTGGCCATTTATACACAGAACCAAATGTTACTTACCTCGCTCGGCTTATCAAGGGTGCAACATGCAGGGGAAATACAGACTCGGCTTCCCTCAGGTCTCGTGCTGCTAGCTTGATGGAGACGCCTTCTCTGAGCTACAAATAGCACTAAGATGCAACGAAACGTAACACTGCGTAAGTTTCAAAAGGTTACTACGAATGTAAAGATATGAGCTAATGTTAATGAGCAACTAGCATCACATTTCTACATCACATCATGTTAGCGTACATGCTACACAGACGTTTTGTGGATTGTTGGATTCCGCCACCAACGTCAGCCATAACCAGCCTTGCACATTAGCTGGACAACTGCAATGAACTGCACCCAAACTAAACGTTTGCGCGGCAAGTGACACCCAATGAAATAATAGCCGATATAGTCTGCCTCATAGACATATAAAGAGTAGACGCCGCATCGACCGCTACTGCCTATTGGCGCTGACGAGCCGTGGGGCCGCCATCTTGGACTGGTCACCCGCTCTACTCAGTGTAATGTGTTTGGCAGGCGCAATGAACTGTCAGCGCAGTTAACCAACCATAACTCACTGAATACCAAACTGATTTCCACGCCTTTTTTGTTGCTGAAAACGTCATACATGTAGCTATGATACAGGACACATGGTTTGACGTATTTTAATATTCATAGTTGGCTTAACAGTAATAGAATATTCTGATATATGATACATGTGATGTATGATAGGTAGCTACCGTATTGTTCTGAATATAAGACGGGGTTTTTACCCTGGAAATACGTATGAAAAAGTGGGGGTCGTCTTACATTCGAGGTCTAGACTTTTGAATGTCAATATACATTCTCACTCAGTCAGATTTGTTTCAAGACCGTTCTAAAATTAGACCACTTCAATGGTTAATGCAGTTATTGAAATGTTTAAATGGTTATTTTTTCACTATGAGATAGATAGTCTCAATAGACCACAGTTTATTTTCATTTGTATGCTATTTAAATACCATAAGTCATTCATTTACAAATGTATTTACTTTTTTTATTTAAATGTGACAATTTCATCTAAAATATATTGAAAACAATTTTATTTAAAAGCTGTTAAACAGACTACCTTGTTTTATTCAATGTGTTTTTATTATCATTATTTTCAAATATAATGTTTTTCTTTATAAAACCAATATTTGCTCTTCAAAAAGTATTTTTCCAAAAATGGGTCCTGAAAAAGGGGGGGTCGTCTTATAATCAGGGTCGTCTTATATTCGGAACAATGCGGTATTTAGCAAAACATTCACTATAAAAATAAATAAATAAATAAACAGTGGGGAAAATAAATATTTGACCCCTTGCTGATTTTGTAGGTTTGCCCACTTACAAAGAATGCAACAGTCTATAATTTTAATCATATGTACATTTTAACAGTGAGAGACGGAATCCAAAAGAAAATTCCAGAAAATCACATCATATGAATTTATAAAAATTAATAACCACCTGATTTAGAAAAATAAGTATCTGATCCCCCACCAAACAGCAAGTATTCTGGCTCCCACAAACCAGTTAGTTTTTCTTTAAGATGCACCCCCAATCCCAACTAATTACCCACATAAAATACACCTGCATCACCTTGTTACCTGTATAAAAGACAACTGTCCACACCCAATCAATCAGATTTCAACATCTCCACCATGGGCAAGACCAAAGAGCTGTCTAAGGACACCAGGGACAAGAGTGCAGACCTGCACAAGGCTGGGATGGGCTACAAGAGAATTGGAAAGCATCTTTGAGAGAAAGTAACAACTGTCGGTGCAGTTATCAGGAAATGGAAGGAACACCACACCACCGCCAACCTCCATCCTCGGTCTGGGGCTCCACGCAAGACCTCGCCTCGTGGGGTGTCTCTGATCATGCGAACGGTGAGGAATCATCCCAGAACCACAAGGGGGGGAACTGGTTAATGACCTGAAGGCAGCTGGGACCACAGTTACAAAGCAAACGGTTAGTAACACACTACGCCGTCATGGATTAAAATCCTGCAGTGCACGCAGGGTCCCACTGCTAAAGAAGGCACATGTACAGGCCCGTCTGAAGTTCGCCAATGAACACTTGGACGACTCAGAAGAGGCCTGGAAGAAGGTGATGTGGTCGGATGAGACCAAAATAGAACTTTTCGGGCTCAACTCAACTCGCCGTGTTTGGAGGGTGAAGAACATGGAGTACAACCCAAAGAACACCATCCCCACCGTCAAGCATGGGGGTGGCAACATCATTCTTTGGGGCTGCTAATCAACCAAGGGGACAGGACAACTCCATCGCATCGAGGGGAGGATGGACGGGGCCATGTACCGTGGAATTCTGGACCAACACCTCCTTCCCTCAGTGAGAGCGCTGAAGATGGGTCGTGAATGGGGGTTCCAACACGACAACGACCCAAAGCACACCACCAAAGCAACCAAAGAGTGGCTGAAGAAGAAGCATATCAAGGTTCTGGAATGGCCTAGCCAGTCTCCAGACCTGAATCCAATCGAAAATCTTTCGATTGGATCAAAATTCGGGTCAAAATTCTGGTTGCCAGGCGACAGCCTCCAAACCTGAACGATTTGGAGGCTGTCTGCAGGGAGGAGTGGGCCAACATCCCTGCCGAAATGTGCACAAACCTTGTCAGAAACTATAAAAACCGTTTGACATCTGTGCTGGCCAATAATGGCTTTTCTACTAAATATTAACAATGTTCGTCCAGGGGTTCAAATATTTATTTTGGACCAAAAATATGCAAATAAATTCATAAAATTCATACAATGTTTTATTCCACTTTTTTTGGTCATATTCTGTCTCTCACTGTTAAAGTGAACCTACGCTTAAAATTATAGACTGTTGCACTCTTTGTAAGTGGGCAAACTTACAAAATCAGCAGGGGCTCAAATAATTATTTTCCCCACTGTATATATATATATATATATATACACACACACGCTAAAATATGATAGAGAGGCAGAAGCAGATAGTGGCAGTAAAGTCAGCTATTTTAATAAGTTGAAGAAACAATATATGATTAGGCTATATAAATACATAAACATATTATATATCTACAGTATATATAACAACAATATATGTTATATATCAGAGAAAATGAAAATATATATAAATCCCCGCCCAAAACCATATTTACACATGTACAAAGTTGCTTACATAGGTGACCAGTACATTACACACAATGGACAAACGTAAACACTGACAACACAAAATATTTACATGTGAGGGTAGGAAGTATACAGTGTGTGTGTGTGTGTGTGTGTATATAATAAAGTGGTACAATACTGTAATAATATCGTAATTATATCCAAGACTATGATGTAATAATAAAAAATAAATACAGATATACATATATATTTTAAAGAGAGATGAATATATAAACAATGTAGCATAACAATGTAGGGGAAAAAAATAAAAGTTACTAATTAAAGTTTGACATGAAACCCCTAAAACCCTTGAAAGAGAACTGTTTTGCCATGAAGTCTACTTGAAGATCTGAAATTTTATGAGCAAAAATTAATAAGTCCCCTTCAGATAACAACTAAGGAGTTTAATAAAGAGTGTAAGAATAACATGTACATGAATTTCAAAGCGCTAACTTCGTCTTACCTGAGTAGAATTCAAGCCTCTCGTTGAGCTCTTCATTAATGAGGTTCTTTTCTCTCAAATCCCCCAAAAGACTTTTCACTGTGGTCTTTGCCCTCTTTTCTCTGGCCATGGCATTCTTCTTCTCTCGCTCCAGACTTTCCACGGCTTCATTAAGTCTGGTCTTCAGAGCAGTAGAAGAAGCAGGAAAGGCATAGGCATGATCCTAGTAGAAAGAGGGATGAACATAGTTTGAGTGATGTTTCACTTCACACATATCACTTTGACACCACTAGTGTATGGCCCACATTCTTTCTTATAGTCATCACCTGTCAAAGCCAATGCCAGCACCGTGTGTGTGTGTTTCTTTGTGTGTGTGTGTGTGTGAGGAATGCATGTTCAACATGTCTTTAATTGTGTGTATGGGTTAATTTGAGAGTGTGTTTAATATGAGTGGCAGCAAACAAGTGAGATTTGAATATGTCCAGGACCATTATGATATGATGTTTAAAGTAGAAACTCGCATCATTAGGCTGCAGGTTCTGGGGCATCCTGAGAGGCCACGGACAGGCTCTCTTCAGCTCTTCTGGAGGTAGACGTAGTCCTTTCCCTTTCCGGCTAAAATGAAGAAGTATAATACTTGGAAAGAATATATATATACACTACCGTTCAAAAGTTTGGGATCACATTGAAATGTCCATATTTTTGAAGGAAAAGCACTGTACTTTTCAATGAAGATAACTTTAAACTAGTCTTAACTTTAAAGAAATACACTCTATACATTGCTAATGTGGTAAATGACTATTCTAGCTGCAAATGTCTGGTTTTTGATGCAAT
Organism: Lampris incognitus; assembly: GCF_029633865.1. NCBI lineage: Eukaryota > Metazoa > Chordata > Actinopteri > Lampriformes > Lampridae > Lampris > Lampris incognitus. Next base: position 42,737,391 of record NC_079226.1, read on the forward strand.
ATCTACATAGGTGTATAGAGGCCCATTTCAAGCAACTATCACTCCAGTGTTCTAATGGTACAATGTGTTTGCTCATTGGCTCAGAAGGCTAATTGATGATTAGAAAACCCTTGTGCAATCATGTTCACACATCTGAAAACAGTTTAGCTCGTTACAGAAGCTACAAAACTGACCTTCCTTTGAGCAGATTGAGTTTCTGGAGCATCACATTTGTGGGGTCAATTAAACGCTCAAAATGGCCAGAAAAAGAGAACTTTCATCTGAAACTCGACAGTCTATTCTTGTTCTTAGAAATGAAGGCTATTCCATGCGAGAAATTGCTAAGAAATTGAAGATTTCCTACACCGGTGTGTACTACTCCCTTCAGAGGACAGCACAAACAGGCTCTAACCAGAGTGGAAAAAGAAGTGGGAGGCCGCGTTGCACAACTGAGCAAGAAGATAAGTACATTAGAGTCTCTAGTTTGAGAAACAGACGCCTCACAGGTCCCCAACTGGCATCTTCATTAAATAGTACCCGCAAAACACCAGTGTCAACATCTACAGTGAAGAGGCGGCTGCGGGATTCTGGGCTTCAGGGCAGAGTGGCAAAGAAAAAGCCATATCTGAGACTGACCAATAAAAGAAAAAGATTAAGATGGGCAAAAGAACACAGACATTGGACAGAGGAAGACTGGAAAAAAGTGTTGTGGACGGATGAATCCAAGTTTGAGGTGTTTGGATCACAAAGAACGTTTGTGAGACGCAGAACAAATGAAAAGATGCTGGAAGAATGCCTGACGCCATCTGTTAAGCATGGTGGAGGTAATGTGATGGTCTGGGGTTGCGTTGGTGCTGGTAAGGTGGGAGATTTGTACAGGGTAAAAGGGATTCTGAATAAGGAAGGCTATCACTCCATTTTGCAACGCCATGCCATACCCAGTGGACAGCGCTTGATTGGAGCCAATTTCATCCTACAACAGGACAATGACCCTAAACACACCTCCAAATTGTGCAAGAACTATTTAGAGCAGAAGCAGGCAGCTGGTATTCTATCGGTAATGGAGTGGCCAGCGCAGTCACCAGATCTGAACCCCATTGAGCTGTTGTGGGAGCAGCTTGACCGTATGGTACGCAAGAAGTGCCCATCCAACCAATCCAACTTGTGGGAGCTGCTTCTGGAAGCGTGGGGTGCAATTTCTCCAGATTACCTCAACAAATTAACAGCTAGAATGCCAAAGGTCTGCAATGCTGTAATTGCTGCAAATGGAGGATTCTTTGACGAAAGCAAAGTTTGATGTAAAAAAAATCTTATTTCAAATACAAATCATTATTTCTAACCTTGTCAATGTCTTGACTCTATTTTCTATTCATTTCACAACATATGGTGGTGAATAAGTGTGACTTTTCATGGAAAACACAAAATTGTTTGGGTGATCCCAAACTTTTGAACGGTAGTGTATATATATATATATATACAGGGATGAATATCTCACCCAGCCCTGTAATTGATAATAGAATATTTACATTTATTAATGCTAATAGTCTTATGATGATACATCTACTCTTTGGAGGTGAACCGGGAAGCTGAAGACGGATGGAATAACTACATGTCGGAGTCGGACAATCTGACCTGTCCTATCAAAATCGCTCTGCTTAAAATGCTCACAGCAGAGCACGGAGGAATCCCTTGCAGTGAATCCTTCCCTCCTCAAAGACACTTCCCACTTCTTCCTCAAAACATTGTCTTTGGGAAACCTTCAAAATGAAAACGGGAGATTTGAGAGAGTCTACACAAAAACATTTTACAAAGGAGGTCACGCTTATTTTTTTCCTTCAAATTTCATAGAACCTTTCTTCAACAAAACTCCTATTTTGATGCATATTTGTTGACAATGAACCAAAGCTGGTGAACTTGTGAATACGGTAGGTTTGTTTGCAAACTACTCTACAGTCAGATGTTCTGTATTTTTAAATAAGTGAGGTGGGTATGAGACATGAGAGGTAGGAGAACCGGGCCGAAAGTACCACTTTTTACTTTTTCCGAGTTTACTCCAGTATGGTGACAGTAATAGATGCCATATCTTATCAGAAACCACATACATGTGTCCCCTTTCAGAAGCAACTTTCCATATGTTTCTCAGTTAAATGATCTGGACATAAACAGACGGAGAACACAACTTGCGCGATGGTACTTTCGCACCTCCCTTGCGGGACCAAAGTAGCACTGCTGCGGTGCGAAAGTACTGGCTGTCATAAAGCGTAAGATGCATCGTATAATTATGGTTTTGTATTCTGATCACGTTTATCTTTATCAACCAATCTTGCAGACCCAATTTAACATCTGTGCCAATTCATCCAGGCAATATTTTGAGTTTCATAGACTAATAAATATTCTTAGCGTCAATTTATCAATGTTGTGTAACGCAATTTTGATACAAGCCTCATATTTTTTTCAACATTTTCACAAAAACGTCAGTGATAGAGGTTGGTTGTTATATTTGAATCAGCCATTCGCGCTTTTGTTCATTTCTTTTAATTCACCAATTGCTTTTGCGCTAACCTTCACGCGCACACCGCCATCACGTGGAGCTAATCGGTCTTTGTCGACATTTGGAGAATTGCAGTTTGTGTGAAGGCGTAAGCAAGGTAAGTCCTCAAATAATTAAAAACAATTGGCTATGTAGGCTTAAAAGAATGACCTTAACTGTACTATTCTGTAAGTAAAATACATTAACTTGCAGCTTGCTAGGGAAATCATTTACGTTACTTTCGTCCCTCCCCTCGCTGGTACATTCGACCCTCTCAGGTCACCTCTCCATTTAGCCTGGCTAGCATATGAACTGTGGTAGCCAGGCTAGCATATGAACTGTGGTAGCCAGGCTAGCATATGAACTGTGGTAGCCTGTCGATTTAAAACTATTCTGTCATCGAGACAGTAAATGTGCTAACAAAGCAACATAAAGTCATTTACCGGAACTTCTAAGAATGAAACGCAATTCGAAAAAAAACCTCAGATCACGTAATTTTACTTACCGCATGAAAAAACAGCTTTGGCTCTATAACTGTTTTAAATAACTGCGTATCGCGCCAGTGTTTTGGGAGAAGGGAGAGGTCTTATAAACACACACACCGACTTCATTGCGTCACGTCCTGTTTGGTTTCCTTGGAAAAAAGCTCTTTGCTAATTTGGCGGCGTGTTACTTTGGGCGCGGTTCTCCCCTATCTTCCTGTTGTTAGGATGGATGACATGTGAATAATACAGTCTGTGCTGCGCCACCTGTGTAACATTCGCTGGTCAATATAATACCAGTAACGTTCATATTGTTTTATCTGTACAATAGCATTCTTTTGTCAGCTGTAAAGTCAGTGTTATGGAATACGACTTATAAAGTCTCAGTTCATAGCCGGGTGAACACCGGCACTGAGCATAGCCTAGCTAGCTGGCTACGATTTCGCAGTTGGACATAAATACAGTAGGGTAATATTATATTCACAAAATACAACCAATAGTGATGTTCAATCTTACTTGTGAAAAGTAATCCCCCGAGCCCTGTTTTCCACGGTCCGTCGATTGAAGCAGGAATATGCTGAACAGTGTTCTGGCATCTTTCTCAGTCGTGTCGTGTATTCTGCTGCTAGGCAACTCGTAGGATGACCGGTCCAAGATGGCGGCCGTATTTCTCGCGCCCCAACAGCCAATGCGGCGTCTACTCTTTATATGTCTATGGTCTGCCTAGCAACCACGGGCGTAATTTATGGGGGGGGGTCAGGGGGGACATGTCCCCCTCAATATTTAGAAGAGGTGAATTTGTCCCCCCCAAAAAATATATCATGAATGATAATGTTACCTCCCTCGCCACAAAAGGTAAAAACAACAACACAGACAGTCGAAGTACTTAAAATGTCATTCATACTTGTTTTCCAACGATTTCATACACCCCTATGCTTGGACCATACCATTTTAACCTTGCCACTGGGATTGCCGACCTCGTTGCTGTCTCGCAGTTGCTCCTGACAACCAGGAGACCGGAGCATGAATGATGGTGTAAGCAAGTGTAAGTAACGTAGCTAGCCAGCTTGTTTAGCCCAGTACACCATCCTTTCTTACCTTTGGGGTTTCTGAGTTAGATTTTCCTACGTATTTCCGGATGAATTATAGCCTTATCTAGTTTATAACTTGTGTTTGGGGTTATCAGTTCAGACCCCCTCACGAACTAGCTAGCTAGCGCTTGCTAACAGTAGCCCCTAGACGTTTATGTTAGCTTAAATGAACTTGAACTGATAATTTTGGGCACATTCACCAGAATGGAGGAAATTAAATGTGTGATGCTCAAAATGTCCAGGGGGAGGACCCCCTGACCCCCCGCTAAATTTGTCCCCCCCAATGTTCAAGTGAAACTTACTCCTCAGCTAGCAACTACTCCTCTCTTTGCCCCACCGTCACCGCGGCTGTGGCTAGAAGGTGTCCACATTCTGATGAAATGCATATTAACTTCGAAAATCGATTATCACGCACATATTTTCTTTCATCTTGCTTTTAAAATGTAAAATCAATGGAATGTGGACACCTTACAGCCATGACCAAGAACAAAAACAGGCTTCTCTCTCATCGTCCCACGCCAGTCCCAAATGACGACTCTGAGCGTCCCAACTCAGCTTCTTTATGGCCCCGGGATGTCGGGACTCAGTTCATTTTGAGCCCTGGGTGAACAACAGAGTGGCGGACTTCATTATTTCTGCCAGCTCAAAGCATCTGAGCATTTCTGCTCAGTTTGGCCTACATTTTGGTGAACTGTAAAGTGGTTGCACGTACAATTCACTTGTTGTGAATTTGTTTTATGAACGTTCAAAGTTTAAAAATTTTGACATTTTTGAATTATCTAACTGATTCATGACCAAGAACAACACTAACAACATCATATAAAATCTGTAATCCATACGGACCATTAAATAACAACCTACCTGCAAACATGGTCCAGCAGTTGAGGCGTGCTCCTTAGATGTTGCTTCTGCCCCATCATTGCTGTCTTTCTGCATCTATGTATTAAATTTGGTGTATTTATGAAATAAACAGAATTTTAAAAAATGTATAACACAGAGCAGACATAAAGACATAGCAGATGTAAACAAAGAACACAACATAACATGGTCTTTAGGAAGGTTTGCTTGTTTGGCTGAGAAATAAGCTGCTGCATCGATGAAATCATTTCAGGGAGACCTAAAATTACAGTGACTATTAGCAAGTCCTCCTATTGAAATAAGACAGAGTCTATAGCCATGCTAGTGGTGGTGTGATATTCACATATGTCAGTCTAGACTGAAGCGGTGGACTGACTGACAGACAGACAGGCAGACAGGCAGACAGACTGATACTGCCATCCAGAGCTTCAAGCTACCAGCATGGATAAAACACATGTTATTGGTATAATCAACATAGCGTCAGTGATGCTCGAAGCATTCCTCAGAGAAGAATTCTCCCTCTCAAGTTCTGCAGCCCTTTGTGCTGCTGTCCTCAGGGAACCCTCTTCATTTATGTTGCTTTTGTCCTTTTGCTCTTGTGCCTATCACAGAGCACACTCACAGTTAATGCACTAGTCCCTATATGGCTTATTATGGTTAAAAGGCAGCGGTGGGAAGTAAGTACTAAGTACATTTACTCAGGTTTTGTACTTCAATTTGAGGTCCCTGTACTTGAGTATTTCAGTATTTCTTCGTAATTTGAACTTCTAGTCCGCTACAGTACTTTTTACTCCGCAATATTTACAACTTGTGTTACTAGTTACTTTACACATCGATTCAGAAAAATATCCAGAACTAAATAGATATGTACCATGACAAATTAGTCTACTTAGCAATAATTAAAATCAGCCCCACCTTTACCAGCTACAACATTAAAATTGATGCTTACACATGAATGCATCAGTAATTATTCAGAAATGGGTCATTCTGTACAGCAGATCAGTGGTTCTCAACCTTTTCAAGTCGCAACCCCCCAGAATAGTCAGGTTGGTGTTCGTGATCCCTCGCCAAACAGCATGGGGACACACTGATCGCTCACACTCAGACTCTTCCTGACAAGTCTTTGCTCCATGGTGCATCCATGACGGCGAGGGAAACTGGCTATAGCTGCTTGGCTAAGCACAAAAGCACCAACATTAGTTCTTTCTTATGTGTCCAATCAGAACTCATGTGCACGCACACTTTGACTCTCACACAAACACTCATAGACACACACAAACTACACGCTAAGGCAAATTATATCACTGGGACAGACAATGCAATTTAAAACCATTCCCCCGTCTAAAATAAGTTAAGGTTGGACTTTTTTTCTTCTCCACAACCATCTGGCGACCCCTGGAAATGATCTCATGGCCCTCTTGGGGGTCCTGACCTCCAGAAACAATGCAGGAGGTAATGCTACTTTTGGTACTTCAAGAACATAAATTTGAATGCGGGACATTCACTTGGAACAGAGTATTCCTCCACTGTGGTTTTGTGACTTTTACTCAGAGTAGTTCATTCAGCACTGTTATAGTGTGGCTTTGACATGTCAGGTCACTGCACACTGGATTTAGTATTTCTTAAATCACATACACACCTTCTGAAGGCCCTGGCATTTTTCCATCACGTCAGAGGAAGACGAGGAGATTGCTGGCTTTATCTTTTTACTTGGCCTCTCCTGAAAACAGACAATAAAATAAATATCTGAGTGTGTGTGTGTGTGTGTGTGTGTTTGTGTGTGTGTGTGTGTGTGTGTCTTGCAGTATTTGGATATTTTCAAACTATGTGAATAACTCACCTGTAACTGTTCCGTGTCACCCTCAAGATCAAGTAACGGCCTCCTTTTTCCACCCTCGTGCCCTTTCCCATCTGCTTTTCCTGTTCATCCCATCCTTGCCTTCCACCAGCCGCTTCCTCTTCTGAATGACTGCACCTTTGTCAGCGATCAAAAGAATCCAACACATTCAGCCAACAACTTTTACAACCCATACCTGTAGAGTAATCAACATCAATAGTTTCATCAAGTTATTGGTTTCAAGCTAAACTACCGTCACCGCTCTTGCTCCTTTATGCTTCTGCTCCTCTGCTTTCAGGTTATTTAACAGAATGATATTGCAGTCAAGTTGGGGGCCAGCCCGTCACAGCCGGGACATTAACTCGGACTTCCTGTACCGCGGGCGACAGCGTTAACCAGTCGACTAAAGGGTCCGACCCGGTAGCCGAGGGCTAGCAAGCCTATTCAGCCGTGATCCTTACAATGTATTACGAACAAGTGGCCACCTGTCATATCTTGTAAGTGTGACGTACTGCTGTACACTAAACTACCCAACAGTATATAAAGTGTGTCGGGCTGGCTGCTTACACGTTAAGCCGTCAGTAATGGTGCTCTACTGATATGATAAGCTTCTGTAAGTTACATGCAAATAGAACACCGACATGTCTGTGAATGTTCTCATTCATCCAGGTCATGGTTCTCCAGAGGAGTTGAACCAAGTGCAACTGGACTTGGTATATATCCGTGAAGACGTGTCGCCTCTCATCCAAGAGGCTTCCTCAGTTTGTGCCTTTCTGACTAGACTAGTTAGACCAAGACTAGCTAGTCTTGGAGAACACAGACAGCCCTACACCAGTATGTTTACGCACGATACTCCCAGTCCATTTAGCTGACAATAGCTGGTAGCAGGGTGAGTGAAACTAATGTTATATCTGCACAAATAAACGCAGCCTTTTGGTCACATGGCCTAATTAATGACAGTCTGCAATAGCAGCTGTACGCTATGGTTAAGTCCGCCAGCTTACCGCCAGTTGCTAATATTTTAGCAGTCCAAGAAAACTTTTCCCGGTGCTTCGGGGCCACCATACTGCCACTTCATAATCCCCCTCGGTCAAGTTCAGCCGGCCCACTGGTGTGGTTGCTGAATTCCTAAAACGCATACATTTTCAAAGGGAAAGTCTTAACAAATAAAGACTGTTCGCTGTCCAGCATTAGGCACCACCTACACACTTTAAATAAACAGTTAGAGATGCGGGAAGCGCAGGGCAAAGGCTGGGCATGCGCAGAGCAGACTGGCCAGGCTAGTCATGTTGTCTAGTTGATTGCAATGAGCAAACGCAGGAGAAAACCTGAGAAAGACGTACAAAAGGTTTTTGTCAGACTTAAGTACCGATATTCCAAGGACCACGAAACGATACCGGAACACCCGTAACAAAGCACAACATCCATCCAGCCAGCCATTATCTGAACCGCTTATCCTGCTCTCCGGGTTGCTGGAGCCTGTTTCAGCCAGGCCATCACAGGCCACCAGACCATCACAGGGCGCCAGTCCATCACAGGGGTCCAGCCATCACAGGCCACCAGGCCATCACAGGGGTCCAAGCCATCACAGGCTGCCAGGCCATCACAGGGGTCCAGCCGTCCAGGCCATCAGGCCATCACAGGGCACAAGTCCATCACAGGGGTCCAGGCCATCACAGGGGGCCAGGCCATCACAGGCCGGCCGCCAGGCCATCACAGGGGTCCAAGCCATCACAGGCTGCCAGGCCATCACAGGGGTCCAGCTGTCCAGGCCATCACAGGCCGTCAGGCCATCACAGGACACACACACACACACACACACACACACACACACACACCTAGGGACGATTTAGTGCGGCCAAGTCACCTGACCTACATGTCTTTGGACTGTGGGAGGAAACCGGAGGAATCCCACACAGACACGGGGAGAACATGCAAACTCCACACAGAGGGACGACCCAGGATGACCCACCAAGGTTGGGCTACCTCAGGGCTTGAACCCAAGACCTCCTTGCTGTGAAGCGACCACGCTAACTGCAGCGCCGTGCTGCCTGAAGCACAACGTGTGCCAGGTAAATATGATTTTCTCTTCAGGGAGCATATTAGCAATTTGCTAGTTTAGCTAGCTAATGTAGTACGTAGTCAGGCAAGAAGGGTTCAAAACCAGATGTACTTTGGTCGTTTTTGTGTCATAACTGTATTCAGCGAGAGATGGTGTTGTACTCTGAGGATGGTCGGTAGTGTGAATGGGAAGGATGGACCAGCAGGCAGGAGTTGATGTTCAGAATAAACAAATATTCATTCTGATCATGAGTGCTAAGCTACGTCAAACCACAGATTTCCTCCTGTCAGTTCTAAAACACAATGATCATTTGCTATATTATATTAAATTATATAGTATAATAAGTGTAGCTGTGTGTGTTTCTCTGAATATGTGCAGCGACAGCTGTCACAGCCGGGTCGTTTTAGTTTGAGTAAACACGTTTGCTAAACCAGACTTGTTTTGTATGCTGTTATCTATAAGCTTCTTTCTTTACAGCATGACACGCCTACTCAGACTCATCTGATGATGAAGCCACAGATAAACACCCAATGATGTGTGAGCTTAAAATGTTGTGTTACAAATATTAACCTCATCTCCTCAGGGTGGTTATCGTTCAGTCGTTCCCTGCCTCTCAGGCTGATCACCTGTCTGGCGGGCCATCACATGACAGAGGGGAAGAGCCACTCCATGAAACGGTGCCGTTCTTGTCCTGTAGTGAGTCTTCCACTTACTGTAGGACAGACAAAGTGGACTCACCGGTGTTTGGCTTAACTATGACTTCTGGTGTTCTTCTAGTCCAGCATGTTGACGGAGGCACAAACCCCTCAGATGAAAGTGCAGGTGAAGGTGTCATGGTGTGTATGGTAGATGGGACAACATGTATCTGGCAAAAACAAAACTCCTCTGGTCGGCAAATAACATTTTAGTTGCTCTTGTGGCACTATCAATATTGTGCTACTGTAGTGCACACTGGATTATAGCTGCACAACTTTTGTTAGGACCGAGCGGGTAATGGTTTGACCCTCCCGTGTCATCAACTGCTAAATGATTAATATTGTAGCGAATTCGGGGGGACAACGCAACCACAGGAACTGCCGCGGCGGGGAAGCGAACCCGTATCGCGCGCACCGCAGGAGACATCGATAACCGCTAGACTAAAGGGTCAGACCCGCCAGTCAGCGTGTCTTCTTATCCATGCACGTTACACTACCCCCCTCCTTCGGGAAGCGCGTCCCCGCGCTTAAGCATATCAGCTCCTTCACGCCTCAGGGCGCCTACGCTTCCCATGGCCTTACGGTCGCTCCATCCCACTTCTGACACCAATGTAGCGAATTCGGGAGGCAACCACAGGAACTGCCGCGGCCAGGACGCGAACCCGTATCGCCCGCACCGCAGGAGACATCACTAACCGCTCGACTAAAGGGTCAGACCCGCGAGCCAGCGGCCAGCGTGTCTTCTTATGCATGCCCGTTACACTATACTAAAGGGCAAGGTTTACATAGCAACAAACCCGATTGCGTCATCAAACGAGCCCCTTTAGAAAAACACTCATGGTGCCATGTCCAAAAACAGACAACGTAGTTTTATCCAGTGAGAGGCGAGTAAAGCCGTTTGATGCTTTGGGGCTTGCTCTCATCTGTTATGAAAACTACACACTACACTGCAGGGAATGCAAATACCATCATGAAATATTGTAACGTGCATGGATAAGTAGACACGTTGGTCCTTGACTAACGGGTCGGACCCTTTAGTCGACTGGTTAACGTTGTCGCTCGCGGTGCAGGAGATAGAGGTTCGCGTCCCGGCTGTGGCGGTTCTCGGGCTGCCCCCCGAATTCACTACAATATGCTGCAGTAAAATGATCAGTAGATCACAGATCAAACAGATGCGTAGGTATGGAATCAGGCCCGTAGCCAGTGAGGGTTCGGATGGTTCGAGCGAACCTCCCAAACCAGGTAAAGGTCCTCAATTTCAGGTGGGTTTTTTTCCCGGGTTTTTTTTAAAAGTCCGTTTTTTAAAGTGTGCCCCCATTTTAAACGACGATGTACAATTCTAAACTAATCTTAAAAATAATCTAAACAAAACTGAAGCCGAAGAGACTTCTGAGAATCTGCACACTTCCGGATCCCACCGCTGCCACCAACGTAACCGGTTATTTTCTTGCCCGGTGCGGGATTCGATACGGGGTGTACTGCGCCACAAGGCGACGTCGCTAACCCCTCGGCTAAAGGGTCAGACCCGTTAGCTAGGGGCTAACGTGTCTTATTAGTTTACAGTAGTTTCTTCCGAGTGGACTAACCCTACTTCCTTCCTCAATCAAACGGAGCGCACAGCTTACTGTAACGGAGCCAGCTAGCCGGCTGATGGTGGCTAAAGTAAACCATCCTGAAATCAATCTCAAAATGGGTCGAAAGACGCAAGATGCTCGAAAGAGAAAGCAAGCTGTAGCCTCACTTTCTCAAAACGTTGGACAGATGTTCAGAAAAAAAGCCAAACGGTTAGTTTAACTAGTTAGGATAGCTAAAGTATGCTGGGTTTGGCTAGCTAGCTATGAACGTTAGCTGTGAACATATGTTGGAGGGATGATTTTTGATTACCTGTGTGGCAAACGTAAATCTGTTTAGACTGATTTTTTTGTAAATCAGTTTAGATCGCTAACGTTTTAGCATAAGTAAATGGGGTTTTACGCTGAAAAAATATTAGCATGGCGGCTAAGCGGAGATTTCTGACTGAGTTGATGAAATCAATCAAATAATTTATGACACTGTGGCGGGACATACCTAGCTAAGAGATATTGGCCCGAGATCAGTTTACAACTGGTTTTGTTTAACGAAAAAGTACAGGATAGCTTCAAGTTCTTCCATTGTGCTGTGATGGGTTAGGTGACACAATGCGTGCTGTCCTACGCCGTACCATACTGTCTAGTGGAGAAACGGCATGATACACAAAGCGTATTTCAATGAATGATACAGTTGAATGTACTGCTGGTAGGCTCTCTCTCACCAATACAATGCTTGTTTTCTATACTAAATCAAGTTTTCAGCTGTCAATCGCAGGGATAAATTAGATTTTTTTTTGCACATGATTTTGTTGCTGACTGTAAAAATCAGCATGCACTAATGGTGGCGGATAGCTGCATGTACCTCCACTACACCACTGACTAAAATCCATCTATACGTTTACAGATAGGGAAGCAGGTCAGGGTGATCCACAAGAACCCAGGGAAGGTCAGGGTGATGCAGAACCCCTCATGGAAGGTCAGGGGGATGCAGAACCCCTCAAGGAGGATCAGGGTGGTCCCCAACCCCAGAAGGGTCCACAACATACTACGTCAGGATGATGAGATGTTCAGTGACCTAGAATTTTTCATTCAGGCCACAAAACCAGCTGAGGAAATCTTAGAGAGTGTGTGTAGGATGTCTGAGGGCCAGAAATACCATTTGCTCAGGAACCATGACAGGCCATCAAATCACTTCGTTTTCCCAACACAATTCCTTGGTGGCTGCAACAGGGCATTCGAGCTCAGGTGGTTGGAGGAATATGGCTGGTGTACAGTTCTAAGCTTGATGGTGCCTTCTGTGTGTGCTGTGCCCCGTTTGTCAATGCCAAGGAGAGGAGGCAGATGGGATTGATGGTCAATGCTTCATTCACGCAATGGCATAAGAAAACATTGGTCATTGGCAACCATTCAACAAGTCCATCTCACTTAGCTGCAGTTGAAAATGCTAGATTGTTTCTCCAGTCGGTCGACAAACCTGAGACCCAAATATCAGTCCTGATGGATAGTAGGAAGGAAGCCAACATCAAAGAAAACAGGCACATACTCAAGTCTGTAGCAAAGACTGTACTTTACTGAGGTCACCAGTGTATTGCACTTAGAGGTACAACTGAGCCGCAGCATTCTACTGGCAACCCTGGAAACTTCTTGGCCCTGATGAATCTACTTGCAAACATGTGATGCTGAAGCAGCACATGGAAAAGCCAAAGCTCAGCAATGCCACCTACCTCTCACCCCAAACCCAAAATGAGATGATAGACGTGATAGGAAAGCGAATGATTCAGGCCCAGATTGTGGACGAGGTCAAAAATGCAGATCTATACAGTCATGGCGGATGAGGAGAGATCCCATAATGTAGAGCGGATGCCAATGTGTGTAAGATTTGTGGACAGACTTAAATATCAGGGAATAATTGCTAGAGATTTGTTCTCTGCCACGAATCACAGGCCGCCACATTGCAACCGCAATTATGTGCCGAGTCACCTAAGCACAGAGATTGGTGATTGTCGAGGACAGGGTTATGACAGTACCAGCAACATGAACAGTGAAAATGTTGCACGCTCCTGTGCTCTTCCAATTGTGTGCAACATGATTGACAGGATGAAGTATGTTGTCATATTCTTTACCTACAGCCCGAAGAGGGAACACCTACTCAGGGAGGTCGTAAATAAGGATGCACACTCCACTGGAAAGAGGAAATCCCTCATTGACATATATCGCACAAGATGGGCAGAAAGATATGATGCCTACAGCCACTTTTATAGTGCCTTCGTCTTCATTGTTAAGGCTTTAGAAAGCATGGCGTTTGGTCTCCATACAGAAGAGTACAGCCAAGATGTCACCACTGGGTGGGAGGGCAAGTACAAAGCGGAGGCCTATGGTCTCTTGTCTGGGCTCCAAAACTTTGATTTCATCCTGATCTTCCTCACCGTCTACCAAGTTTTATGCCGCCTTGCAGGCATAACCGTGAAGCTGCAAAGAACCTCAAATGACACTGACGAGGCATTTAGCATGGTAGATGAGGTGAAGAATATCGACATGAGACAATTGAGGATAACTTCTACCAGATCTACGAGCAAGCAATCAGGATGGCTGCTCAGGTCAATGTGCAACCTACCAGTCAACCAATGTCTGCTGGAAGGCAGACACAGGGAAAATGCACCTGCTGAAATTGTGCAGGACAACTATTGTCACAACCCTTCCTAGACCATGTCATCTGAAGTTTGAATCCAGATTTAGTCCATCTGTAACAGCATCAAGGCTCCTGGGCCTAATCTGTGTGTACAGTGCCACTCAGATGTGACAGTGGACATCTCTGAAGCAGTTCACCTTTACCAAGATGACTTACCTTCCCCAGAACTGAAAAGCTGGACACTGAAGTGGCAAAACAAGTCATCAGAACAAAGGCCAACTTCATGTGCCGAGGCATTCAAATGTGATGTGCTGATCTACCCAAACATCTTTAAGCTTCTCAAAATAGCTTGTACTTACTTGCCAGTTACCTGCTGTGAGTGTGAACGGTCAGCCAGCACTCTCCGGAGACTGAACCCATTCATGCGTAGCAGCATGACAAACGACTGCTTGTCATTACATTAGTCATTTAGCCGACGCTTTTATCCAAAGCGACTTACAGTAAGTGCATTTAACGTAGGAAATCAGGAGAACTACTCGTCGTCAGAGGTCATAAGTGCATCTTCTCTGTAAACAAGCATCTAAGAGCAAAACCAGTGCTAAAGTAAAAGTGCGAGAAAGATGTTTTTTTTAAATGGGTGAATACAATAAGTGCTAACAGCAAGTAACAGGGTAGTAGTTCTTGAAAAGGTGAGTTTTCAATCTGCGCTGAAAGATGGGCAGCGACTCCGCTGTCCTGACATCAGTGGGGAGTTCATTCCACCACTGTGGGGCCAGGACAGAAAAGAGCCGTGACCGGGTCGATCAGCAGCAGGGGCCTCTGAGCGACGGGGCAACCAGGCGTCCCGAGGCAGCAGAGTGAAGTGGTCGGGCAGGGGTGTAGGGCTTGACCATGGCCTGGAGATAGGAAGGAGCTGTTCCTTTCACTGCCTTGTAGGCTAGCATCAGAGTCTTAAACTGGATGCGAGCAGCTACTGGGAGCAAGTGTAGGCACATGAGAAGGAGTTGTGTGGGAGAACTTAGGGAGGTTCAACACCAGATGAGCTACAGCTTTCTGAACAAGCTCCACAGGTCTGATGGCCGACGCGCCAGCAAGAAGGGGGTTGCCGCAGCGGAGAGATGACCAGAGCCTGGATGAGCACCTGTGCTGTCTCGTCGGTGAGGAATGGGCAAATCCTTCCGATGTTATAGAGGAGAAATCTGCAGGAGCGAGCAACCGATACAACGTTTCCAGCAAACAGTTGGTCGTCCAGGATCACACCCAGATTCCTCACAGTCCAAGTTGGCATTACCACGGTGTTGTCAATGGCCAGTTCTCGGTGCAGGCTTGTCATCATTGGCTCTCGTCCACACACACTTTGATATGGCAGTGGACCTGGATGAAGCCGTCAACACATTCTCCAAACTGAACCCAAGGAAATTAGCTCTGACCAGTGTTCTCATTCAGTAAGTGTCAAGACAAAGACATGGATGGCAACAAGAGAGGCATTAAGAGAGAGTAGAAGAGACAAGTGGGGATGATGAGAGACGGAGAATACAAGGGGAGGAGGAGCAAAATAGAGGGAGGACAGAGACAGAAATACATGGACAGCAAAAAGACCGGAGAGGCAATGACAGAGATGACAAAAAAAGCTAGAGGAGAGAAGAGAGAGTGACTGTCCAGAACAGATAGACAGCAACATGAGAGGAGAGAAGAAAAGACATTAACAGACATGGAACATGGGAGGAGAGACACTAGGAGAGAAGAGAGGAGACAGACAGCAACAGAGAACACAAGAAGAGGAGGAGCAAAAGAGGAGAAGCATTGACACGGATGACAAAAAAAATATATAGACTGTCCAGAGGAGATGGACAGCAACGAGAGGAGGAAAGACATTAACAGGAGAGAAGGGAGACTGTCCAGAAGAGATAGACAGCAACATGAGAGGGGAGGAGGGAAGATATTAACAGACATGGAACAGGAGAGGAGAGACTAGGAGAGGGGCCACAAAGCAGTGGCCCATGCCAGGGGAGGGCCCGACAGGAGCTGTATAATAAACGAGACCTTAGCCATCTCGTTTACAAACTTGGAGGGCTGAGCCCCAATGGCTAGCTCACATTGAACCAAGAGCTGGCGGCAGGTCTCGGGGTTCCCAGAATACGTCTCTGGGTGGGGGGGGGCAGGTTCGGTTCTGGGAGTCGGGATAGAGTGGAAGGCTGGTCAGTAGAGACGGTCGGGTTGGGTGTTGCTGGCGCTGGCGGTGCCGCCTGGGCAGGCTGTTGCTGCGGGGGAGTGGTGGCGAAGCTAGTGATGGCGGCCACCAACTGCTGCTGTCGAGCCTGGACCTGCTGCGGCTGGGAGTGAACCGCTGCCTGCCTCTGAAGCATGGGGCGGATCTCTCCAACCAGGCTGGAGATGGAATGGATGCTCGCCTTCAGCGGCTGCAGCTCGGTGTGCTCTTCGCCCAGAGCTGCACCTTGGGCGGGAACGGCGACGCGCAACTGCTCCAACTCTGCTGGGTCCATGTCTGGACGAGTCTTGCTGTTGTTAAATACTAAGTCGCTTCACTGGACTCCAGAAAACATACAATAACCAAAAACCACTGCCAAACGGGGCAGGCAAAAATGCAAACACGAATTAACACAAAATACGGAACACTCGCTCACACACAGGAGGCAGACGAGGGTTCAGGAGACACGGGCATCCGCAGACCGACGCTAAGCTTTCCCGAGACTCGACAGCGTCTGTCTGCAAAGCACCCGGTCAAATAGTCCCCAGCACAGGTGCGCCTCATCACAGGCCAATCAAGGGCAGGTGCCACTCACACTGGCCGACAGGGAGATGCCACACCCGTTGGCTGCCGACCCTCTGGCCAGCGATCGTGTCATTTATATGCAAAGGACAACACAAAATGCGGGAACCAGGGTGTCGAATCAAAACATAATGGAATATAATGCAGGCTACTGCCCAATGACCTACACCACTCAACAGCTCCAAATATTGACATGTTTAATAACTCAGATTCATTGCTTACCAAACACACACACATACACACTTATCAAGTCCAACTTCTCAGCCTACTATTGTCTCTGTAATGGCCTGGTCTCTCTTTCCTCTCTTCTCCCATTCTCTTTCCGGGCCATCAACCTGCCAATGGACAACAGATGAAAATGAGTCTGGTGGCTAAATGTGGCACGTTACATTTGATTATAAATGTTCATTAACATGCACTGTCCCTTAAACAGAGACATCTTACAAATCTCTTTGCTCTCTCTGCACTCCTCTCTTCTCCCGTCTCTCCTTTATCGTTGTTGTTTCTCCCTCGCTTCTGCTGCATGTCGTCTGTCTCTTTCCTCTCCATTCACTTTCTCTGTTGCTGTCTCTCTCCTCCCTACCGAACCTTCGTGGAGGAGCTGCGCCGAGTTTTTGACCACCCTGTGACGGGACAGGAGGCAGCCAAGCGACTATACGCCCTGCGACAGGGAGGGGAGACAGTAGCGGACTACACCATCAAGTTCCGCACGCCGGCAGTGGAGAGCGGATTGAACACTGCCTCCCTCCTCACCGTTTATCAGCATGGACTGTCGGGGGACATTAAGGATGAGCTGGCCGCCAGGGAGCAGCAGGACGACCTGGAAGAGCTCGTTAAACTCGCCATCCTAGTGGACAATGGCATCCGGGAGCGGCGGAGAGAGAAGAGGGTTCGGGGCGCCCATAGATCCCAGCTCGGTACCTATGGCACTGGCCGCTTTCCGGCGCCTGCAGGCGCCTTCCCCCCGCTGGGAGTAGAGGAGCCCACGCAGATCGGCAGGGCCAGTCTGTCAAGGGCGGAGCGTGTCCGCCGGCGGAGGGAGGGCTGCTGTTTGTACTGCGGAGAGACTGGCCACTTCCGTCGCCCACTGTCCCAAGGCTCCACCAAAAGACGAGATCCGTCAGTAGCTGGGGAGATTCTGACGGGTCCAGTCCCCATACTTCCTTCTCCCCAGCCCCGTGTGTTGTTGTCCGCCACCGTTTCCTGGGACTCTCTGACACATCAGCTCAGCGCCTTTGTTGACTCCGGCGCCGCCAGGAACCTGCTAGACATTGTCCGGGCCCAGGAGTGGGGCGTCCCCACCCGACACTTGGAGGAGGACATTAACGTGACAGGCCTCGATGGCCGCCCCCTTTGCACCATCCCCATCACATTGGTCCTGGAGGGGAGTCACCGGGAGGAGATCTCCCTGCAGCTCGTCGACTCACCCGCCTATCCTCTGGTGCTGGGGTATCCTTGGCTGGCCCTACACAACCCGCAGCTGGATTGGATCGCAGGTCGGCTGGAAGGGTGGGGGCCCCCTCTGCCAGTTTTCCTGCCTCAAGGAACCTCGGGAGACACCCCAGCATGTGGAGACCAAGCCGCTGACATAGCCAATGTTCCCCCTAAGTATGCTGACCTCCGGGAGGTGTTCAGCAAAAAGCGGGCAATCGTCCTTCCTCCGCACCGCTCCTACGACTGTGCTATTGAGCTCCGTGCTGGCACCAGCCCTCCCCGGGGACACCTGTACTCTCTCTCTCGGCTCCAGAGACTGCCGCCATGGAGCAGTATATTAAGGAGGCCTTGGAGATGGGATTTATCCGGCCATTGACTTCTCCAGCAGCTGCTGAATTCTTTTTCGTGGGGAAGAAGGATGGCCCACTTCGCCCCTGCATAGATTACCAGCCCTTGAATGCCATTACCATCAAAAACCGGTACTCTCTTCCTCTGCTGGCCACCGCTTTGGAACACCTTCGAGGCGTCACCATCTTCACCAAAATCGACCTGCGCAGTGCCTACAACCGGTTCCGAGAGGGGGACGAGTAGAAGACAGCATTCATCCCTCCCACGGGCCACTACGAGTATCTGGTGATGCTCTTCGGCTTGGCAAACGCCCCGGCCGTATTCCAGGCGCTCATCAGTGATGTCCTGCGGGACATGCTGGGCAGGTTTGTGTATGTATATCTTAACGATATTCTTGTGTTCTCCCAGACCCATCATGAGCACGTCCAGCATGTCCGCAGGGTCCTGAAGAGGCTGCTGCAGCACCACCTGTTCGTCAAACCGGAGAAGTGAGTTCCACGCCACCACAATCTCCTTCCTGGGCTCCACCCCCCCCCCCCTCCGGCATGTTCTTAGCAGCTCTCCGTAGCATTTCGGTAGAAGCATGAAGTAAACTGAGTGATGATCGCTCTGGGTTGAGCATTATTCTCACTGCTCGCTGCTTTACCAAGGCGATGCACAAAATCTATGGCAGCGGGGACCCCATCTTTCTCATCTGAAGGACATGCTGGC